>NW_020955624.1:707629-725498 GCF_003031625.1 Empidonax traillii | reverse complement strand
TGGAGAAGATTAGCACTGTAAATCTAGACACGGTATCTTGAAGCTGCACAAGAAATGGTTCCCAGCCCCTCTTTTTTCCTCCCCTCTGAAATTACACTGCACAAGAATTTAGCATGTTTCCCCTCAATCTGATACCCTGTAGGAGGCAAGAAACACTAACTGCTGGCAACCTGCACCAGCCTGGGCTGGGGCATGAAGGAACAGGTTTGGATCACGAGGCTCAGTGCTTCCACATAGTCTACGCTGTCATGTAGACTGTGGTGGTCTCAAAAGCTGCTTCTTCCTCTGGAAAACCTGCATGAAACCACCTATCATCTTCTTTAGCACTGAATCTTCCCCTTAAGTGCAGCAGCTTGTGTGAAACTGAGATTTGTCACAACTCCCTCAGGTTTCGGCCTTTCAGCGGCACCAGGCATTCCCTTTCCCTGAGAGTTCAGTAAGGTTTGTGACTGGGTGGTTTCTAAGTATTTCTTTCAGAAGACTAAGTTCAGACTGCTGCTATGGACTGTTTCCATCAAAGCACTCTGGAGAAGCTCCACAGAGATATTTCTGGTCTGTGGTATCTGCAGCTAAAGAAACCATTTTAAGCCCAATCAGATCTTCTACAGGCAGGTCAGTCTCTCTCAACCATGCTGCCCAGATGGCTGATGCTGCACCAATAAACACTTCTATATCCTCCAGTCTTCTGCAGTTTAGGACCCATGGAAAACATTAAGAGCTGTGGGAGGGGGAAGAAGACCATGCAGTTGCATTTTTTACTCAGTTCAGACTGCCTTCTTGCTATCACCATGCAGACAACTGAGAAGATGACACAAAAGAACAAATTGTCACATGAGGTGCCTGTAAGTCTTAAATCTCTCTGCTGCTGCCCTCTCTGCAGCAAGCTCACAGCCCGTTTGTGCTCACAAACTAGGAAGTCAGATCCCTTGTGTAAAACAGTTAATACAGGGAACACTGTTACAGTCATTCACAATGTACAGCTAAGACTGCCAGGCAGCGCCAGTCCAGGTAAAGAAGCAGGCACAAAGGTAAATAAAGATGTAAACAGTGTCAAGAAGGAGTTTCAAGTTCAGACATCACCCAAAACAGAGTAATATGCATCTGGGTACCTTCATGTCCAGCTAAGGATTTTATATGTTTGCTGCGACTCTAATTTCAGGTGATAGTTGGACTTCCGCATTCTTGTAGACTGAAATACTTAGAGCCTTTGCCTTCAAATGTACACAGACTAGTTCATCTCTGGCTACAGTCTGCACAGGCATTTCTACTTATCCAAGGCTGTAACATTCATTTTGCACATCTTTGTAAATAACAAATGAAGTGCAAGTCACAGACCCCCGTTATATTTGCTTCTAATTCATCCTGACCTGCCCACACCACAGCTCAAATGCCAGAAGTCATTTACAGTTGACAGAACTGAGAAACAGCCACCAAACATCAACTCAAAAGAAAAAAAAAAAACCACATTGTAAATCAGTCACTTGTGCTGGAGGAGTCATTCAGGACTGATATTCTTCATGAAAGATTTCTAATCTCTACTTTCTCCTGAAGCAGGAATCAAGAGAAATTCCTGGGCAGTACACTTGACACAAACTCAGAGAGGTAATGCTAAACACAAAAATTTTGCTTGATGAAAGTGATAAACTGAGCTAGATAGAAACTAGTTATCTTTCTGCACAAGGAATCTAAAGATTTTGAATTACGGAAAAGTATCACAAATTTTGAGACCAAAAGCAGTAAAAAAAAAAATCCAAACTGCAGAGTATTTTAATCCAAAAAGTAGACTTCAACCTGAATTACTTTCTCTGCAATGGATTAATATTTCAAAATGAAAAAAACCCACATTTTGATCAAAAGGAGGTAATAATTCATTATAGAAATACACAACGAAGACGTTTTGACAATTTTAGTTCTTTTAAAGCTAAACTGTTTTATAAAAATACCTCCTTCCTTACACAGCTTCAGTTTCAATTACTCTAATATTTCATTGCTAATATTTAGTTACTCTAATGACAACCCACTCTAGTTTACTTGATCTATGTTTGTAGGCATTTTATAAATATCTAAATATATAAAAATAGAATCATGAATACAATAAGCAATTGTATTTCCAGCTTCACTCTAAATTTCCCATAAGTCTAATAAATCATGGTAACTTACCTCTCTTTATGTGTTGCCCTAGCCTCTCATATTCAAACTCGGGCAAAATATGCTAAGAAATCTGATTATATCATAAACAAGAATAGTTCCCTGGTAAACATACAATGCAGTTAATTAGTCACCCAGTCTAATGTATTTTCTTAATTTGAGTTTGATGTGTACACCCCGTGTCACTAGTGTTCTTTTCAAAAATATAATACAGTTGGGTTAAAATCAAGTGCTTGTTCTAGCCCTACCATATTAATAAAAATGCCAAGGCATCTTTGAGATGAGTAATGAGAAAAGTGGAGTTAAAATATTTACGGAATAGAAACAATTTTAATCATGAAGATACAATGCAATCAGCTGATTTGCCTTCTTAAAATGAAGTAGCATTTCACCTAGAATAACGAACCTCAACTGAGATTTTCTCAGCTAGGCAATGCGCTTGCAAATCAGGTATTTGTGTACATGCAGTGTGGACAGCTAGGTGCTCAGCTAATCATGTACATCAGCAAACATCTTACTGAGTGAAAGAAATAATTTCATTAGTTAACACCAAACAACGGGAAAGGAAAATGCAATAGCATCATAAAATCATGAACTTGATATTCTAGGACTTCATTCAATGTGTAGCAGGTATGATCTACCATCTGTGTGGGGATGGCTTGACAGAGGCCACTACTTTGTTAGGAAATGTACTTTCATTCAGTGTTGCGTTATTTATTTTACTGAAAAACAGATTGGACCTTGTCTATGTAAAGAACTAATATCTAAGCTGCTGTTGCTTGTTAGTTAAATTTATATCACAACCTAACTTAAAAATAACTTCTCTTACAGGACTCTACCATGAGAAGGATAGTACATTGGACACATATAAAAGCGGGGAAGAACTGCAGTTTTTCTCTGGCTTTCAAAAAGTTAGAGAGAAGCTGAGGTACTTCATTGCACATGGGAACATGTGAGCTGCTAGCACTGTAGCAAGGGTGGAAAAAGGCATTAACTGATGGCCAGAGCAGAAAAATAATAATTTTTCTGTCCAGGTCTATATTATTGGCACACTCCTCGTTCCTTCAGTATGGATATTTAAATGGAAAACAATGAACACAGTTTTCTTCTTTGCTTGTTAAGGGAGATTATAAGGGATGCTACACAACTTCTGACACACTGGTGATATATGCCTGACCAAGTTTTCGGGAAAAGTGCTTTATGCCTGTGTCTGCACACACAGCCCCCATACACAACTTTGCAGCTGTGCAATGCTCTTTGTGCAGATACAGCTCCTTTCTGTGTTTAGTTGTATTAAAACATCACACACAATGCAACTGCACACACAGGGGCTCTTCTTGTGAATATATGATCTTTTAAGACACAAATGGAAAGCGTATTTCCTATGAATGGACATCTACGTCAAGTCCAAAATAGCACCATTGTTGTTACACCATTCATGTTAAATTTTAGGAAAAGTTTAATTCACAAGATGTACACAAGATAGCAATGCCAGAAAAATATATCCTCCTTTATCTTATGAATGACATATCTATGAAGAACATATTGTAGCTGAAGGAGATAAAACCACAATAATATTTTCTCTTGTCTCTTTTAAAACTTCCTTTTAGTTGTGCTTATTCTTTTTGTTATATTTCAAATTATTTGGAGCCAAATAATGCAAGTCCAATGGGAATCTAAGTCCCAGTACAGGCATTTACACTTGGCATCGAGTGAATAATTAATAGTCAGTTCAGTGGGCTTACTCTGTACCTACGTAGGGCACACATCAGACCTTAGGTCTAGCAATGTATGAGCTGAATGAACTGAGAGATAAATCACAGACTGTAAAAATATGGCAACAGCATAATAAAAAAATAAAGAAATCTACAAACTGAGAACAATATGATAAAGATGAGATCAAAACTGCAGTCACAGAACAGACATAAAACTTGTCATGGGGTGTTAGAAACACCTTATAGCTTACAAATTTTACAGAGTAGTAATAAATACAACATACTGAAAGCTGTACAGAATGTGTGCAGTATAAATCCTGAAAGGATGCAACACAATTTGACACTGTATCTGTCAAAAAGTGTAGCATCAAAAACTCCATGGAGACTGAAGACACTCCACCAGGCCTAGCACTACTCTTAGAAAGAAATTCAAAACAAACCTTCTGCAAGTTTCTCTGCTGTTGGATGTGATTTGCGTTAGTTCAACTAGGAATGGATCTGGATGTTATATAATGTTATGCAAAGTAATTCTTGCTGTCATGAGATTTTCCTTTCACGTAATTCTGTTCATGAGGTCTGAAAAAGTTAAGTCAGCTCCTAAATTGGTGGATGGAAATACAAATTGAGCCAAAGTCTACCACTGGCTGTTTTCAATGGATACCAAATTTGAGCTAATGACTTCTCATGCTGGATGTAGGGAGAATTATGTCTGAAGATATGAGAAAGAGTGTGATAGATATAAGACAGGGAAAACCTCTGATGGGATGTTCCAGGAAGGTGGAGAAGCCAGCTGATGAGAAGCCGAATAGGGCAATTCAAGATCTTGAAAAATAGGATGCCAGTTTGGGAAGGGAGAGATACAGCAAGAAGCATAGGAAAATTCATCAGATACAAAGAATTTATGTGATCTTTAGTTACATTCTTGGCTGATACTTCCACTCTACAAAATCACTATTGTGTCTGATAATGTGTAGAGACACTCACCACCACACACAGAGGATGTATTCAGAAGTACAGTTCTCTAAATTGAGATCACTATTGGTATCTATATAACCAAAAAAAGAAAAACTAATACCCTTAGTATTTTCCACAATTGTTGTGATTCACAAACATATGTTATATGTCATTATATTAGCCAGAATTTTGGTATGAGCTCTTCTGAATTACTTCTGGGTTTGCCTACTTTGCTTCTCTTCTGAAATCTCATATTGTTCTGCTCTCTTTGTTGTGTTCCATCTGCTGCTCACTTTGTTAAATCTAAAATGATTTAATGATTGCTCTAATCAAGAATAAGATACTGTTTAAAGAAAACCATCTCCTTCATTTAGCTTTCAGCACAACCATAGCATAATCAAAGAGGTTCAATTTAATAATAGCATAATCTGAAGGACTGAAAGCACTTTGCAAACATTCATTAATGGATGCTCACATTTTCCTTTAGTGAGAAAACATTCCTGCCTTTGCAGTTTACACCTGCCCAGTAGGTACCTACAGTATTGTGTGTTGCCTTCTGACTACACTGTGAACCACAAAATTTGGACTCTGAGGGTCATATAATAATTTGTGTGTTAAGACATGATTTGAGCAAAATTTGAGCACTTGAGGCCAAAACCTATGAGCTTTTCTACTTTTACCCTGCTGATTCTCTCCCTTATTCTGACGTGGAGGGGAACAAGCAAGTGGCTGCGTAGGGCTTAGCTGTTGGCTGGGGTTAAATCGTGACAGTATTACAAAGAAATCCTGCTCTGAGGTCAGGGTGATAAAACAACGCAATCTTCAGCTCTTTGATTGATGATATGACCAGAACCCCTTGGTACTTATAGACTTTTATAATGCAGCTGCTTATCTATCTACTGGGTTTTTCATTACAGATGCATTGTATTTTCCACCCATCTTGATACAGCCCCTGGGATGGATATCTCTCCGTCTCTTACATTCAGCAGGGAATGGTGTCTGCTTTATTTGATTAAATAGCCGTTCTGCAAACAGCCATAAACACCAATCAGCCCTCATACAACGGGAAAGCTTTAGAGCTGGGACTGGTAAACAGCTCTCTCCTGCCACTGTAATTCAGGAAGGGAGTTGTGCAGCCTATATAGGTTGGGTGTTTTATGTAAAAAAATAGAAGAATGAAATGTGATTACAGCCTTGTTAAAATGCTTCTTAAAATACTCCACGTGGCACTTTAATCCTCTCCTCCCATAGCTTGGCTATTGAAAAGAAACTCATTCATTGTAGTCATATTTTCAAATTGGACAACTCTGCCACCTGATTCAAATGCAAAGAGACATAAAGTGCTTGGTGGCAATTTAACTGTAGTGAATAAATGGTGGAAAAGAACAATTATAATTACTCTTCAGCCTATGGAAAGATTCTGCTTATTTAACAGAACAGTTTTAGCTTTATTTTTAGTTGACACACTTTAGAAAAGCCCACTTGCCTATCTGGCACACCTTCCTCAAACAGTAATGCTGTTTTATTCCTAAATTGTCTGGAAAGTTCGCTTCATCAACATTTCTTTCCAAGGAAGGAAATCTCAGAAAGCATCTTCTTAGTTGCTTGAATTAGGTCAGAAAAAGACTTTGTAATATATGGTTAGAAAACTCACATAATTTTGTTTGGCTTCCTAAAGATTTTGAGGTGTATGAGAGGTGCCAGGCTAGTGCCAGAGAATGAAAGGTCTTCTATCAGTTTAGTTAGTCATTACCTGTGTAAGTACAACACTGAAACATGCCAGTCTTGCAGGTTTGGCTAACAGGAGAGAAAAAACTGTTTTTGTACATCCGATCCTGTATTATACTCCGCAGGGACTGCCACGTTGGTGACTATAACCATGCAATACCTGCAGGAGCTGCAAATACTGTTTAGGTAATGTTTCAAAAGCTCCTCTGCACACCAATAAAGGGACTCAGAGAGATGATGTCAGGAAGGGGAGCCCAAATAATGGCCTGGCAGGCTTCTCCCTAGTCCATCCCGGGGGCCACCCACAGTCCCTATGCATGGCCATAATGAGCTTGCAGAGTCCTATGCTAGTTCAAAACACTCCTCTCCCAGATTTCACAGTCCTGCAGAGATGTTAGGAAGAAGGCTGTATGAAACTTCAGGCTGAAAGGGATTTTAATCCTCCTGAAATATTTAGCAGGTGCTAGAGAGGTGTGTTTTCATTTTGCATCGCACCAGAGGAATCAAGTGAATAAGGCTGGAAGGGACAAGCACCTGCAAGAGCCTCTGAACACGTGACACCAAACCTTAGTGCAGCCTGGAGACTTTCTGCTCGCTGTAATTACTCTTTAAAGAAATAACCCCTGACATCCTAACCTCAGAATTTTGTTGGCATGACTATGGTTTAAGCCCACAAAAATTAATCATAAGTTCTGGCACGCCTCTGGCACCAGTAGGACGGCAATAACTTTTGCGTAACAGCTATCCAGTTTGAACCACCTGATCTAATGCTTCAAACTGGTCTTCTTTCTCCTCTCTTTCTCTCTTCTTAAACACAACAGAAACTTTTTTTTTTCTCATAACACTTTGAATAAACTAATAAGTTGAATTGGTTGGAATACATCAATAAAATTATATATTCCAATAAAATATGGTTTTACTAAAATGTTTCCAACTATGTATAATGAAATGACTGAGGACAATGTCAAAAAGCAGAAAAAGCCTGCTTAGTCTCTAGTCTCCCAGACCAGGTATTTTCAGATAAGACAATGGAGATCTCTCTGGCTCTACAACCTGTACTTATATTTAAATGCACATAGGTATTTAGAAGCACAGGCCTGGAATTTGTAAAACAACCACCATTCTGGGGATGCATAAGTAAAATTTTGGGCTCCTCTTCTGTATTTGAAAAATTAACCTTTACTGTGCTTTATTTCTCTACGTGATATCTTAAACTGCACTGGACTTCCTCCTCTCTGCTGTTGTGAGACTAGGATGACTTTAAGGGCAATCCTCTGTTTTAATTAAATTTTCCAGTACTTAGAGACTTGATACTTACATATGTTAGAGACTAGAAAGGTTGATCTTCCTAAGTATTCTGCTAGTGGTTTGTAGTTTGCAGTTTAATTTTCCTGCACAATTCTTATTACTTCACTAGCATTTTAGTTGCCTACCAATATGTTTATTTATGTATTGACTATTTAAGGATGATATTCTAAAAAATTTGCTATGTGAGCTTGATCTGTGAATCCCCTTTCTTTTCTATGATTCTAGCTGTTAGAGTATTAGAATGAAAAAACTCTGAATCATTTTGTGACAAACTGTTAAATGTCTTACAGTGGAGACTCGCTACAGATCTACTCACTGCAACTGCATTTGCCAGTCTCTGGAATAGACATTTTGTTTGTTTGGTAACAAGTTATTTAACAGAAATTACCTAAATCTACCAAAACTGTTTTATGAGTGATTGGTATAGCAGCTCCAAAAACATGAAACAAGCTCCCTCTGTTACCTCTTATCCCTCTCTCATGATTTTAGACTCACAGCCTCATAGTCAAAGTCATGCTTTTGGGCTGGAACTTAGGGCACATATTATCAATTCCCTTTCTCATTATTTCTATTCATGTCTTTTTTCTGTTGCATATATCCTTTAAACAACCTCACATTCAATTCTATCATTTGCATTTGTTAATACATCACAATGTATTTCAGTATTATTAAAATATGGTAATACACAGAAATGATAGCTGGAAACATTTAAGCAAGAAAGTGAATACATTACCAAGTTCTGTGCCTGGAGCAAGAGTGTGCTCTCCTGTCTCCATCTATTGATCATTAGACAGAGTCTGCATTTCCCCTCAACTGTGTGTGATACATCCCCAGAGCAACACATCACACTCTGACTGCCACTGGGCTTCAAAGTGACAGTTGGAGTTTTTGGAACACTTCATCTGATTGCAAATGGAAAGTCACAGAATCTGTTGCACAGACAAAGAGTGAAACAATGTAAGATGGAGATAACAAAGGGGATGTGTAACTGTGTAGAGAGGTGAAGGGTGGAAAGAAGAAAGCGCTCAAGATCTGGAGAAAAGCTGGAGTAGCTGTTGTCCAAACAGAGGGGACAGAGGGCCAAAAAGCAGAAACACGAAAAAGTAAGAGGGAGGAAACAAAGTGAAGTGAGAATTCAGAAGAACAAGCAGAGGTTGCTGGAACTGCGTAGGAGTCTGTGTAGCCCCCAGACACTCTCGAGAGGGTGGTGTTATTAATCTTCATGAACCTGGAAATGTTACAGAATCTCTGTAGGAAAAGTATGAAGTTAATGGAGATAAAATGGAGCAACAAGAGCTCCTAGGACCAGAATAACAAATGCCTTATACCCTCTCATGTCTCCTGTAGCCAAACAAGAGTGCTCCAAATGCCAAACTACTCTTCTCTGTCAGGCGTTTTATAGAGTTTTTTCTTTCTTCGGATAACAAGAATGCAAAATGAGGTATCAGTGCATGGACACGTCTCTCTGCCGTGGAAAGGGGTACAAGCCACAGAGAGGGCATGATGAGGGAACTGTGAATTAATACTGCTTTTGCACGAGTGAGTTAAAAGAAGCAAGGGGACAGAAGGAGAAGACCTAATCCAAATTTCTACTTCTTCCTGAGGCAGCAACTTTTAACAGACCTTTTCAATTGAATTTTTTAAAAAGGAATGTGGGACTAGCTTTGGCACAAAAGAAAATGTGTGGTTGTTAAACTGCACAGATTCCTTTGTCATCCTTCCATAGGAAAATGGCTGCAAGAAGTGACCTGAAGAAGTAAAGGATTACTTCAAGTAGGACATTTTACTCATCCCAAGGTTTGCTTCCCTCTAGCTTGCACAGACATGGTCCATATCTGATGTGATCAGACTGGAAAAGAATATTTGCGGGACTGTGTAACTTCCATCAGGAGTCTCTCTTGTTTAATAAAGAGCACTATTCAAAAACCCTAAGCAGGATATATCCCTCCACAAGCTGCTGACACACAAGAGGAGAGTCGCTGCTCTGCTAACATCTCAGCACAGCATGCTCATCCCTCTGCAGTTTTTGGTCTGTTGATCAGTCTTTTTCGCTGACACAGTGCCATAGGTGGAAGAGTCTAGGAAGGTAGTATGTACAATTTTAGCAACAGCATTAGAAGTAGATTTATGGGTTGGAAAAAGTAGCAAGTGTTTCTCATCTAGCAAAGGTTTCCTTGTATTGCTTTTTCATTATATGTACATCTATTTAACATGTTTTCACTGTAAGATGTTACACCAGGACCAACATCACTGCAGCAGCAGTGCCCAAATGACAACTGACACCTTTCAAAATGGACCCCTCAGTACCCTTCTGCCGCAGAGAATCTGCATCTCCTGAACCACTCCTGGCCTCTGCAGCTGATAAACAGAAGGTGGAACATCATTTGGTTTTGGTTTTAATTGAGAGAGCAACATGCAGCAGAATTTACATTTTGCCACAAATATACCCATGAAGACATTTCCAGTTTTGTACTCTTTACTAAATCCTGTATTTCACTCATGAGATGGTTTGTAACAGTACCCATGAGAGCTGTTTCTCTTTCAGACCTCTCCTGTGCTAATGCATAATAAATGCACTTATCACCTAGTAAATACTTTTAAACCTTTTTTTTTAAATAGAATATGACAACAGCATTGTTCTGGTACATCCAAATATGCACAAACTAAGCTAATAATTTGTAGGGGTGAGTTCAGCATCCTTTTCTGTTTTTACAATCCTTTCTAACAGATGCCTCCCTAATGCTGCGTGTGACCAGCTGAGAAATATTCAGCAACAAATAATACTAGCAAAAGAATTTCCTTTAAGCATTATCCTGACGTGCCTCATGCTCAGCTTTTACAACTCCTGCCTGAAAATGCACCCTTTTTCTTAAATTATTTTCTAATTGTCAGTTTTCTTGCTCCCTGCTACCTTCCAAAATTTTCCATCCCCTAAAAATCCTGGCTTCAGTACAGAGCTCAGAATTTCTACAATTAATCACTTGCCAGTGCAAAGGAAAGAGGCATTCATGCTGTTTATATATTCAGAAATTTAAAGTCTCTCATATATAATGCTTGGGATTGTGGTATTCAGATATGATAGGGCCATGGAAACAAATGGGGATGCACATGGTTTTGGCAGCAATTCCCAAAGTGCTCAGTGCCAGAAAAAGGCACAAGAGGATATAGGAGGGTTAAACTAAGCATTGCCAACTACAAAGTCCTCATACACGCAGCCACGAGAAGTTACTCCACATGTTGTGGTCTAGGTACACTTACCATCACAGCGTAGTGTTGTGTTCCTATCTGTCAGTAATATCCAAAGTTCTCCAGAAATAAAAAAAAAAAAAATAATAAAAAAAAAAGGAAAGCAAAAAAAGGAAAGAAGAAACTCCTATTTGTTATCTCTACAGCTAGGGACTGAGGGCTATTTAGCACAAAATTAGTTCTACTTTTTGCATGTGCATAAGGATTATCTCAGACCAAATGCCTGGCAACGCACCATGTGCCTTATAGTGGCAGCTACCTACATACAGAGCTGGTCTCCTACTGTCAGGACAGGGATGCACTCCAGGTGTTTCACTAACAAACTCCATCCTAATTAGTCCAGTTCTACAGAAGAGAAACGTCAAGTGAAATCTCCACTTAAAAAGGAATCAATTTTCCCCTCCGGATTATTTTGCCATATAAAAGATGACTCCAGGGTTAGACACAGACTAAGGTGTGAAGTAATTAGCTTTGTATTTGGCCATCAGGACGAAGGGTTGGGACCCTCTAGGGGGGCACCACCCCTTCCATCCCATGCTCACTACTCATAGGACTGTCAGCTACCCTTTTTCCAGCTGAAAAGCCTGGACTCAGCTCTCTGCAAAATGCAGTTCTAACAGGATTGAAGCAAAATTAGTTCCTCAGAGTATATTTTGCTATTTCTTATTTTTATTGCCATTTCTAGCCATGGAATATGATCTTAGTTTGGTAGGTACTGTACAAAATAAACCGACAAGAAAAATAGGTTCCCAGCTTAGGCACTCCTGACCACTCTCTAGAGAAGCAAACTGTCTGTCTTCAATAGCTAGGAAAGAAACTTGGGCACCTAAATTAGGCACCTCAAGTTACACAAGATGGGGGCCATTGACAGATCTAGGTGAAGCAGGGTTTTAAGAGAGAAATATCTTTGAATACAAAAAGGGATGTATCTGTGGGGAGAGCCCTAAATAACAAGTTTTCAGGCCAACAGACATCTGAAAACGAGCAGAAAACTTCAAGATTAGAAAAATTCAAGATCAGAAAACTGTCTCTGACACTAATGATTTTAACCGAAATGAGAATTCAAAAGAAATATGTACCTGGCACCACTGAAACTGGAGAAACTGAGAGATAATAAGGACCAACTGCTCAGTAAAATCTTATTTCCCCCCATCTTTTTATATTGTATTAGACTGTTATGAACTTTAGTTCCAGTGCTCATCTTTTGAAGTTAGGCTGTAGCTCTTCTTTGAGGATGAAGACTGAAAAGTCAGACACAGAGAGACTGTTTTTGGAGAAATACTCTTCATCTGATAATGGTGGTGTTCATTAATTTAGCTCATTCTGGGTTATATTAGTCCTTAGGTTTCTCTCACATCACATCTATGCTAGTATTTAGATGACTACAGTTTGAGTTGTTCTCTCCCCTCTGATTTGTCAGTTTTGAGGGAAAACATACCTTACAGAAGAGTCCTTGGAGAAAGCATAAAGATGCTTGCTTGAAAAAGGAGTTGCACTGGAAGCTCACACAAGTGATTTTCAGTTCAGAAATGAGAAAGCTACAGGGAGAGTCAGAACGTACCATGAAAAGCCTTGAAGGTCAAGACAACTGGATTTAGCTTTTTTTGTTTGTTTGTTTTTGTTGGTTTTTTTTTTTTGGCGGGTTTTTTTTTTGTAGACAGTAGACATGTTATGGAAAGTAAGTTGGGAAAACTTCAATACACATACCAGCAACAGAATGCCACAGAAAGAAAATTAAGAGGATGAAATCAGCAACTGTAGGTTTAAAGTAACCTAAATTAGTGGTCAGACATGAACAGACAGTAGAGGGAAAACACACAAATTTTATTTCAGATGAAAGAAGCTCAGTTCAGTTTAAAAAAAGCAAAATTCCAAGTGGCCTCCATGGAGCCAGTTTGTTTGGACTTAAGAATACTCACGGATGATCTACAGATAGAAAAGACTATGGTTTTGGATGTAGGGTGGCACACAAAAATTTCAGAATGAGTCTGGAACATTTTCCAAAAGAACAGAGAGATATGAGACAGAGCAAGCAAAGACAGTCATGGAAGGCAGAACAACACAGCACCACAGCAGGACATGAGTCAGTGACATCTGAGGTTGTTACAGTGACTGGCAGGCATATGCAGACTGACCTTTGAAGAGAACTTATGAGTAACTTGGATGGCATTTCAGTGAGAGCAAAATGGGTGAGGTACATTCGGGAGCACGTAAGATAAAATAGGAGAAGATGAACTCAGATAAACTTTCATGAAAACTTTGGAAACAAAGGGAATACAGCCATAGTTGGATTGCTTGGTTGCTGGATGAACACATGCCCATGTAGATCCATTTCTTGATCTGTAGGCTGACTCAAATTTTGACTTATGTATTCATTTGAATAAAGCCCAGCTCTGCAGAAAATAACTTTTACAGGTGTTTTAAGTGAGATAAAACCTGTGAAAATTCTCCAGAAAGTCAAAGTAAGATCAGAACTTTACTATACGCTCAGGAGTGTTGGTGAGGGAGAGCAAGCCTTTTTTTAAACCTACCTTGAATTCCGAGAAAATGAGGTAGTAGGAAAACAGTTTTATATTTCATTTTTAAAGCTATGCACAGAATCTTCTTCATGCTCTGTTAACAGCCACAGACCAGTTATTATACTTCCAAAACACACTGACCTCCTCAGCCAACCCAGATAGCTATTAGCCTTTTGATAAAGCCTGAAAGTAACACCACACTGCATTTGTGGCGCCTTCTGGTCAGGATTCTAATTTTTTACACTGCTGTAAGTTTTTTTAAGCCCCATATATGGAAGCAAAGATACACAGGATTACAGGAAAGAAAAATAAACAGCCAGACCACCCACGATAATACAAAGTGAGGGCAGTAGGTGCACTTGGTACCCCCAGGCATCTGTCAGCTCCAAATCATGGACTGTGCAGGAGACAGTAATTGGAAAATAGATGAATTGCACCTTCAGCTGTGGGACTGAACATATCAAGGTCTTAAGGGTAGTTGTGAACCTTATTACTTGTAGAGCTGACACAGAACATTTCAGCTGCCCAAGAAGCATCACCTCCAGAGGCAGAGGGGAGCCAGGGAACCAGTGTCTGGGTTGATAATTAGCTTGCTAACCAACAGCTGCACAGCATAGCTGATCCTTTTGTGAATTAAGATATACTGGAGCACTGTCCCAGCATTTTTATATCTCTTCCTTTTTTGCTTCCTATCCCTATCTTAGCCACGGTCAAGTTGCTGAATCATGGTACAGATCCAGTATCCCAAAAGTCTGTCTTGGTTCTGTTTTAATTTCAATGTCTTTTCCTTGGGCTACTCCATGGTCAGAAATGTTCACAACAAAGATGTATTGACTTCCATATGTTACATAGATTGTATGTGGTGTGATCAGCGTATCTGCCACAAAAATGGCAATTCTGATGGCAACTCTGTATGTATATCAGGATAACTGGTCAATTTAGGAGGTTTTTTGGCCTGTGAAAATAAATCTTCATACTGTCGCTATTGCTGCAAACAAATTAAGAATGTCCATGTTTAGTTATTAACGATTTGTTCTAGCCCAGAATTATAAATTGTTACTACCCCTTTCTTCCCCACAGGAATCACCTTAACAAAGCTTTTCTATGGTCTATTAAAAAGTAGTTTAAACAATGTTTTACTATTACAGTATTTTCGGGAGGGTAAAAGTGTCATCACCAGTGCCCAGGGAAAACAAACAGGTTTAGTAGCTGCTAGCCTGTTTCCACTGGCAGTGCAAGTAGGATCACAAGAAAATCCAAATCTCAAGACCAAATTCCTTCTGATGCTGTGTGCAAGTTGAAAAGGAAACACTATGAGCCTGCGAGCTGTTTCTCTTAATGCAACATCCATAAGCATTATTTCACCTGACAGTCCTTCGCAAGTTTTCTACTGACTAAATATTTTGCAGCTAGAGTTAAAAAGGCAGAGCTTTCAAACACGCTTGGGCTCTGCCTGGGAAAGGAATTTTCCACTCTGTACTACTTAGAAAAATGAAGACGCTGTAGGCTATGGTATCATGTTCAGAGGAACAAGGTGGGTAGGATAGGGCATTAGGAACTATTATACTCCAGGGAAGAAAGAGCAGACAGGGGCACAAAAGAAGCGCTTCATTATATTTTAAATGGGAATAGTTCCAAGGATAGGAAAGCCTGTGGTGCTTGTAAAGGATTAAACAGGGTAATGTGCTTTTTAAGAAGACATAAAGAGGTATGTAATGGGATATGTTTAAGCCTAAATGATTTTTCTTGGAGTTCTCAATGAATGTTTAAGCAGGCATGACTTAGGCCTCTGTAAATCCTCTCTGAATAAATAACTTCTGCAAAAATAGAGTTTCCTTTGACAGAATGAGATGCATATTTCATAACCTATGCAAAAAAAGGAAAATCAATTTGAGACATATGAAACACTTAGGAATATTAAAGAAAAAGGAAAGATAAAAGTGAATAATCCAAGCCTATATAAAAATACAGCTACCTCCCCAACCATTTTGATTTGACAGAGAAGGAAGACAAACAACTGAATGCTTCCCCTGTCTTAAATTCAGACTTTCAACTGCTTTTTGCTGTCTTTTGAGAATGGAAGAGACAAAAAGTGGAAGAAAATACCTAAAGCACCTGTGTTTTTCATGCTGTTTCTTGTTTGGAGCATTTACAACTGCTCTCTCTTCAGGGTAAATCTACCCAGCTGCTCTCTAACTGGACCTGATGGTAAATATAGCTGTTCACTATGGATGGAACAGGAGCACACATGGTGAGACATGTGCACCTGATTTATGAGAAGAACAGGACCAATAAATATCAAAACCTGAAATCTTACAGTGGCATGATCTCCCCATCCCTTTTCTCTTGCCTGTCCTGCTCTCCTGCCACGGAAAGCACGCCAAAGTGGTAGATTGCCTGATGGAAAGTGGGACTATGCAATCATTGTCATTTGGCTGTATTGTATTTCCACTCACGTGGGTGCCATTCCCCATGAAGTCACTAGTACAGCACTCCTGCTGAGTGAGAGGGGTGATGTGTTGAGTAAATCAGTGGTTGATACCTCTCCCCTTCTCCCTGTTTATATATACAGT
Organism: Empidonax traillii; assembly: GCF_003031625.1. Lineage (NCBI taxonomy): Eukaryota > Metazoa > Chordata > Aves > Passeriformes > Tyrannidae > Empidonax > Empidonax traillii. The sequence goes on along the minus strand of NW_020955624.1, from coordinate 709,307 downwards.
AATACAATAGTGCCAGCTCCACTGGAAGTGTCAGAATAAAAGCAAGACAAAACTAAAGAACTTTTATGCTTTACCAGAAACTTCTGGGGAAGGCTCTGCTGTGAAGGCTACTTGTAAACCCCATTTAACCTCCAAGGTGGTGCAGCAGGGAGTGCTGTTAAAGATGAGCATGTCCACTGCACTCCTAACATCCTTTCTGTACAGCTCTTTCCCATGGTGGTCCCTCCTAAGGCAGTACATTCATGGTCATTAGTCAGCTGAGTGGAAATCCCTTTCCCATTTGGAAGCACTCTGTAAATCTCTGCTCTCTCACTTGGCACTCCAGGAACAGAGCTGGGGACAAACTGCTGTTAGGTCATGCTTTAGGAAGGCAGAAACACAATAAAACACAGAGGAAGACCTGTTGGTTTAGCTTGTCCAGGGTTATATTTAGGTTAATAGCTCTAATGTGGCCAGTTAAATTCATTAAAGACCCTGAAGAACATTATGAAACACAGAAATAGGCCTAGGAGGCCCATGAATTCTTTCCTCTGAAATGTTTTCATTTTTTGAAGTGTGTTACAGAGATTATAATCTCTGCCTCTTATCAGCTACCTTTTAAAATATTAGTTTTCCTTGGCTAAGATTAGCTTTTAACATCGCTTTCTTCATCCAGCTTTCTTCCTGAGCAGGCCAAATACAATCTCCCCGAAGCTTCTGTGTAAGCAGTAGCTGGCAAATAATCTTTCTCTGTGTCATTTCTTCCAGTAAATTGAAGGAAGGGGAGAAACTGCACTTGTAGGTAAATGTGTATGTTTATTAGAATCAGGCCTAAGACGTCTGATTTTTTTAAAGTGAAGGGTGCTTGGCTTCTTCACATGGCACAATTTAGTTTTTCAACATCATCATTTGCAAGTGCGTATTCCGGGGGAGCAGAATCATGGGAAATTAAAGAACTTAAATATTTCTGGTTTTGTAGATTTTAGGACAGCAAATGCCATTTTTCCAGGAACGAGAAATCAAAGACTGTAATCTGGAATTACCTGACATCATGATACACCATTTGTTTGGTTTTTTTTCAGCTAAATGCCTTTAGTCAGCACAGCTGTGTTTGATGTACTTTGGTTTTTGATTCTTCTGAAACCCTTTGTATAACTTGGGAAGGCAAACCCAAAAGAGGGCAGTTTTTTAAAATATATATATAAAAAAGGCAAACCCTAGCTTTATCATCCCCTTACAAACTGAGCTAAAATATGTTTTCTCAAAAAAAGCAATTTCCTCTAGCCTATAAATCTTCAGAGTTTTTTTCTTCCTCTTTCAGCTCATGACTTTATCGAAAGGGGTTTCAAAAGTGCAGTTCCCCAGGCCCTCTCTTGCCTCTTCTTCTATGCTGTTTAGTCCTTCAGAGGAGAAAATAGGATCTTGGTTATCCAGAGGTTGGATCAGTGATTTTAAAACTCCAAAGAATCTTTGTTATTTTGTATTTCTTTTATTATCAAGAGATCACCAGTGATTACATCATTCTTTTTAACATACTCTTTTCTCTTGTCTGTATCCAGTGTGAAAACATCAGAAATTACAGGTTTTCCTGGCAAATGGATTTTGATGGAGACAAAAGGCAGTGTTTTTCTGGATTTTCAGAAGTCTCTAAATCAAACTTATAACAAGTAAGCACACAGTTCATAGATATTTTGTCTAA
>NW_020955624.1:636597-707388 GCF_003031625.1 Empidonax traillii | reverse complement strand
ATTCTTTTTAACATACTCTTTTCTCTTGTCTGTATCCAGTGTGAAAACATCAGAAATTACAGGTTTTCCTGGCAAATGGATTTTGATGGAGACAAAAGGCAGTGTTTTTCTGGATTTTCAGAAGTCTCTAAATCAAACTTATAACAAGTAAGCACACAGTTCATAGATATTTTGTCTAATCAATCTTCCCATTTTAAAGTTCTTATGATATTTCTTTGATTTGATTTAAAAGTCTGAATAGAAAGACAAAATGGTAGGCAAAAGGTTTGTATACAGTCACTTATTAAGCCATATTCACTCTTATACTGAATCCTTTCATGGACTAGTGTTTCTATAAAAGTTGTAGCTGTCAACCAAAAACTGGGAGGGAACTATTGAATTCACAAACATGCTTACAATAATTGGCTCTTGCTCTCAAAGTCCAGCACAGAAAGTGGCTGTGAGACTGTTCTTTAAAGCCAGATCATCTTTTTCTGCCTTCCTCTCTCAAAACAAACATGATTCATAGCTACAACTGAAAGTCAAGATTTTCAGCACCCAGAGTCTACAAAGATAAGATAATCAATTACTGAAATTACTTTGAGCTTTGTACAATACATTGTCACATCCTCTGGGGTTCTAAGACCACTGATCCTATTCCCATTTTGCATCCTACTAAATGCACTCATCTCCTAGAAATACACCTATAAGTCGTTTTTACAGCAAACAGTTGAAATACTTACACTTTAAAATGCTGTTAAAAACAAGCTACACAGCTGAGAAGTCCCAGTGCTCCGTGCTGATGCAAAGGGCTTACAGAAATAGGTGCCAGGCACGATCTCTATCTGGGTGCAAATGCATCTCTTATAGTTAAAAGCAGCGACTAAACAAATGTGGGGTCACACAAAGCATCTCCAATGGGAAGCAGAACATGAGCATACCTTTTGAATGCCTGCGGTCGACTCCACGACGTTGTTCTCTGAGCCGTTACTCCTGTTAATCATCCTCCACATTTGGGAATACATGCTGTCCCTCTCAAAAGGGTTCATCCCTTTCACTCGGACGTGCTCATAGACTGCGGAGTCCAGGACGGTGCCATAAGGAATATCCGTCTGCCTCGAGAGATCCTGGAGAGACCTTAATAGTTGGTGAAGAAAAGAGACACAGGAGACTTGAAGCCACATTTTCAAGAGGAAGGAGCTGCAGGCAAGCAAAGGGCAACACATAGGAAGACAGCTGTCAAGACACCTTCTTTAGTTTTTGTGTGTGTGGTTTTTATTTTATTTTTTTTTTATTTTATTTTTCCTTTTTTCTTGAAAGGGAAAATGAGACTGAAAATTTGTTGTTGTGTTTCAAGACACAAGGAGGAATAGAAAGTGAAGGGAAGGGGTGGAAAAAGTGAAAACGGATGAAAAGAGAGGAACAGAAAGAGTGAGAGGATCCTGCCAAATGCCAAGATCCTTTTGGCGGGGGCAAAGGAGAGAAAGGGAGCATTACAGTCTCTCCAGCTGCATGCAGGAAGTTCAACAGAAGCTGGGTAATAGCCTATGTGAGTACAGTGCAAACACACACTGCTGCTGGGGAGCTAGAGTGCTGGCACTAGAACTCCCCAAATCTAGCCCAAAGCACCTGGGCTGAGTAACTATGTGCTCCTGGGTCACACCATGAAGGGCTGTTTTGTCATGGTATTCCTGCACTGAACTGTACATCCATCACATACATCACATCCTATATTATTTTCAGCAATTAGATTTCTGCTGTGGTTTCACAAACTGATTTTTCATCATAGTTCATGTTATTTAGTCTAATAAATTTGTTCTGCTTTACATGTTACCTAGTTTTACCCTTCTTTATAAACAAGAAAAATAATACCGTTTCTAAAGCATCCCAACTGCAGCCTTTTCAATCTTGATTTGGACTTTAAAAATGTATATTATAACCCTTTAAAGTCTCCTTACCTCTTGGCCTTTATTTTCCTGTCCTGTGGAATTCCTCTTCTGTACCTTTGATTCTTTAATGGCATTCATTAAAGTTTCAAAATAACTACTGCCATATGTCTCCTGCCTAACACCCATTAGAGCTTTCCCAGCACAAATTAACTGTGTATAAACTGTACAAATCTAGGGGATGACACAAAAGGACAAATCAAGGGCTTGAATACTGTCTTAAAGAAGGCAATAGCAAACTGTAAAAGTGCATTGAAGACCCAGTAAAGCAAACACAAATGTAGGAAACTCATCAAATTCCAAGTTGTGTTTCTGAAACATGTAAATATGGTGGCTAGTGAAAATGGCCCTACAGGTGGGGAAAAAAAGGAATTCTTGGGTGCTCTGGGGATGGCACTGAAGGAAACAATAACTAAATCTCAAAAGATATGTATGCCTCTGGACAAAACAGAAATCAGGAAAAGAAGAAATCAATAGAGCTCAATGGCAAGGGTTCAGAAGTTAGCTAAGTAAAAAAGAAATCCTTCGAAATTCAGACATGTGGGCTTAGAAAAACACTGAACAAGAGTTAAGTTCTAATCAGATAACATATAGCAACTGCAAGGAGGAGATAAATTTAATTTTGATAAGTAAATAACTAATGGTAATAAACCACCAAAATCTTCTCCTCTTTCTCCTACAGGATCACATTCCTCTTCAACAGGCATCCTACAAACAATCAGGACACATATGGACTCTTCAAAGATGAGATGCCAGATGTAACATGAATTTCCTGAAACCAAGTGTATTGGCCTTCTACTAGAGGACCAAGACATGCCCTTTTCTAGGAGGAAAAATATGAGACTCTAGTAGACTAAGGCATCAGGAAAATAAGTATTGTGGTTAATTCGTAATTGGAAAGTAAAAAGAAAAAATTTTCAAGTCCAGATGAACATCTATGAGTTCTGAAAGATTAAATATGAAATGGCTGAGCTGTTAGGAAAAATAGGAAATCTTGTTACAGATGTGAGTGAAAGGGAAGCAGTAAATATTTTAAAAAGTGGCAATCAGGGACATTGTGAAAGTAAACTACTTAGGTGATATTTTAGGTGATAAATTTAATAAATATACTGAAATAAGTATTGATACAATTTTAAAGATCAGTCCCGAAGCTTAGACAGCCACCAGGTAAGTTTCTCCAGGGAGAGTAATTCAATCATCTCTTAGACTTTGAAATTACTAAAAAACCCTAAGAATTTCAAAAGGGCCTTCATCTCATCAAACAATATACAGATGGTAGAAGTATGGATAGTCTTTAGAGGAGGAATTTAGAAACACTTCCTGGCAACCCTGGAAAGCATTAGAAATACTGAGTGGATGCTCTTGAGGGATTTCAAGGGTAACAAGAACAGCTTTTGCAGAACTAAAAACCTAAACAAGGAAGGTGTGAAGCTGTTGATGGGGACAGCAGATGCAGCTAAAGTTGAAGAGCTCAGTCCCTGCGTTGCCTCACTCCTCCTCAGCAAGGTTCCCCAGCAAGGTCTCTGGGAATAGAGGCAGGGTTCAAGGGGGCAGTGAACAACCAGCAGCAGGTGGTCAGGTAAATCCCAACCAGACAAGGCAGGGATTGATTGAGATCACTAGACCCACAGAAATCTATGGGACCTGGCAGGCTGCATCAAAGTGTGCTGAGAGAGCTGGCCAACATCCTTGCAGGGCCAGCTGCTTTGATTTTTGAAAGGTGAAGGAGATACCTGGTTGTTAGAGAAAGAAAATGTCCAGACTATATTCAAAAAGATATCAGGGATGATTCATGGAATTACGGCTGGTCATCCAACATCATGGAGTGAACCCTCTCAGGCCACATTTCTGAGCATATGAAGGAGAAGCAGCTGACTGGCCATGGTCTACATTGACTTACCAAATCTAAGTCATGCCTGATCAACTTGGCTGCCTTCTACAGTAAAATTGCTTTGCTTGTGGACAAGATGAGAGAAGTAGACATAGCTTACTTCAGCTTTAGCAGGACATTAAATACTGTCTCCCACAATATTCTTATATCTAAATTAGATCATTAGGTATGTCTGGGTGGGACAACAGGTGGATAAAGTCCTGACTGGATAGTCGTGTTCGCAGAGTAGCTCAACTGATGGCTGCTAACAGGTCCCACTGAGATCTAATCTGGGACATGTCTTTACCAGTAACCTGGAGGAGGTAAGCAAGGACCCTCTTGTGAAGTTTGCTGATGACTTGACACTGGGGGACCAGCCGACTGCTCAAGAAAAGGCTGCTGTCCAGATGGACCTAGAAAGGCTGGAGGAATGGTGTGTGAAATTCAGCAAGGACAAAATGCAAAGTCCTGTACCTAGGGGTGAATAACTCCCTGTAACAACCCAGGTTGGGGCACAGCTCTGCAGAAAGGTAGCAGTGGGCCTTGGTAAGAGCTTCTCTCTATTTTACTGTTAGGCAAATTGTTGTGCAGAAGTAGGTATATTACTGTTGTGTTGACTGTCTAACTGTCAAAAACATCACTGATGAAAGACACTAGATAAATAGAACATACATCCATTCTGTGTTACTGCTGCTGCTGCCAATACACTCCTCTATCTGGCAGTGCTCAGAAGTGCAATGAACTGTCATAGGATGTACACTGTAATGCCCTGTGATTGTTGTGTTATTTGTCATACTAGAAAACTATAAAAAAAGTATTTGTTGAATCTCCGATTTCTAGTGACAACATCTAGCAAAACTGCAATCATTATTTTACAAGACTATGTATAGCCATATAATTTCTAGTATACCGAGTAACAGAGAATTTTTTGGATATATTATTGCTACCTGGCAAATAATTGATATGTGTATCTGCTGCCACAAACCAGTATGGTTACAAACAGCACAAAAGAAAACCAGCTCCTCTTGTGAGGAGTTTTATATCTTGTGACTATAAAAGCAACTTTGCTGTTTTCAGAAAGGCAAACCAGCACAAGATGTCAGCTGTCAGTCTTGATGCGTACTACAGTCAGGTATGGGAAACATATTGCAAACAGGCTGAGAAGCAAGAAGGAGTGCTATCACACACAAAGGCACCACCAGCAGGGAAATAACAAGGAGAAGAACTATGTCAATGCCTTCAGGAAGGCACACTGTAGTTGCCAAATCTGGCATTAACTACAGTCTGCAGTTCCTCATGGTTAGATGTGCTATCCTAAAACATAGGATGCCTCTCAGCTGCCCTACTCTGCATCTTTTCACAGTTGCAGGTGAAGCTCCGTGCTGAGAAAATGATGGCAGGAGGACAAAAGCAGGACAACTACAAACTCTACGGATGCACTGAACACTATTGCTGGCAGTAAACCCCACATTTTGGTTCACCTGACCGTACACTGAGGAGCAAGAAAGAAGTTTCAGAACCTTTGACATGTATATGTGTATATTCTGCTGCATAAGCAAGCTGCAAAAGCAGTCAAGATCTATCACATCAATGGCTCCCTCCCCTCACACAAACATGTAAAATGAGATCATAATATATATGACCTCCTTCAGATGCTGGGTTTTTTTTATAACGTGCAACTCTGCAGACTACTGGTGTGACATTCAGAACCTAGAAGCTATTGCACAGCAAAACAAAGAGAAATGACAAACTTTGACAGAACTAACAGAATTATTAAACCATTGAGGTTCCTTTACCGAAGAAAGAACTTTTATAACTACTTTGCCTCCAGCCTGTTTTTATAGGTTACACATTCTTTGGTGTACCTCTATTCCTGGATTAAACAATTCATTCTCTTTTCAGACAAATGCATTTAGTGCATACATAAATCCTCAGCCTCACTATGTCACCCAGTCTCACCACACAGCTGCCACACTAATCTCAAAAAAGGAAAAAACATTTGTCAGTTCTCAGTTGAGTTACCTGCAAAACAAAGCATACATCTAGCATAAGTGAATTATAGTCCAACATTTTAAAACTTTTATCTCCTTGAATTTTTAATTTTGAAGCAATAAGGTGGCAGACACTGATCTCTTCTCTGTGGTGACCAGTGATAGGACCCAAGAGAATGGCCTGAAGCTGTGTCAGGGGAGGTTTAGGCTGGACACTAGGAAAAGGTTCTTCACCCAGAGGGTGGTTGGGTGCGTGAAACAGGCTCCCCATGGAATTGGTCACAGCACCACAACTGACAGAGTTCAATGAGTGTTTGATCGATACTCTCGGGCACACAGTGTGACTCTTAAAGATGGTCCTGTGAAGAGCTAAGGGTTGGACTTGATGATCCTTGTGGGTTCCTTCCAGCTCAGCATATTCTGTGATTCTGTGAATGATGAAAATTGCTTAAAAATATCAAAAAAGGAGATATACTTGAAAAAATGGTTATAAAATAAGATACCTGTAAGTGATTTTGTATAAGGACTAATTCTACTTTGAGGGAAGCGACCATGCGGTCAGGTCATAGTTCAGCTTTTTTCTGGCTATCAGTCATGCAGCACTGTGGGGAAAAATGTTATGTGTGGTCTTTATGGCATGGTTTTTTATCATTGCAACTACGGGGATAATACCAATATTATCCCAATATCAATGTTATCCCAAATTATCTAGGCTAATAGGACTATTCTGAGGATGATTTGAGTCATTTGAGGATGAATTATGAAGAGATACATGTATTTTCCAGCATTTGTTGATCTTGTTTAGTATTCTGCACCTTCATTAGGCAGCAGTTTTCAGGTCACTTTCATTTTATGGCTTAGAAAAAAGTAATTACTTTGTAATTAAAAAAATTATCTCTGCTTCCAGCTAGAACATAGTAGGATTTGGATATGCTTCTTTCTCCAAAGCATCCTCTCTTCTATAAATTCAAATCCTAGGCTCAGAATTTGTAATGTGTTCACATATGTCAGCCGAAAGCCTTAAAAAAATACACAAAAAATGTTGAAAAGCGAAAGGTCAGCTCCATAAAGAAATAACACAATTTCTTTTTAGATGATTAAACACCACTGAGGTCAGATACTTGGGCATCAACATATCTTTGTAGGTCTGGGTTATAGATCAGTTTAGGCCAGCTGTGTTAGACTTCACTGTTGCACAGAGCTGTCTCTAAGAAGTAGTCACTAAATTTTAGGCAAAAAATGACTGATGTCATGGCTTACACTGAAGTCTTTATTTATGAATAATTCAGGTAAAGTTTTCCAGTTCTTTTCTTGTTTGCTGGTTTTGTTGGTTGGTTGGGTTTTTTTCCTAAGACAGTAAAGATTAATTCACAGGTAGACTTAAGCTTAGGGAACAGGGCACACTGAGCCAAGAGATTTCACTGTTGGCATGGACAGCTGTGGCAGAAAGTAGTAATACTGCTTGCTAACCAGTTTGAAGTCCTGGGTGAACCATGCTAAAGGAAAGATTAAGGAATATTCTGTTTTTCAGCATCAGGAAATATCTAATTTCTGAGTTCTTGTGTAACCCCTTTGCAGAAATCTCGTAGTCAGTTGCACTGAGCTGTTTAAAGCCTTGGGGACATCTTAGCTTCAAGTGAATCATGGTTTAGAAAAATGTTGTGAAAAGAATGTCTGGGCAAGAAAGACATGCTTTACCTCTATGCCTCCACTATTTGGAGACAGAGGTCTCACCTATCAAATAAGACATGCTACTTGTAACATGGAGAGCATAATGTCAACTTCTCTTCCCCATAACACGTACAACCTGAAGTCTAAAGCATCCACACTTTTGGGGGTAGATTAAACTCGAAACCACCTAACACTGGCCTTTAGTTTGACAAATCCTTTGACATCTCTGTCCACAGCACTCCTCCAACCTTCCTGAAAAATTGCAGTGCCCATGAGAAGGTGGTGACACTCTCCTCTAACCCAGAAAAAAAAAAAAAAACAGTGCAATAGTTTGAGTAAAATCAATCTCTGCCCATGGACTCTAATTCTGTCCTAAAGGAATCACAAAACACAATAATGTCAATACTGGCTCACTGATTAAATTCACAGCATCAGCACCTACGAGAAATAGCTCACGACCTCCAAATTTATTTGCCATTTACCAAGGAAAGCCACTCTTAATTACTATTAATTAATGTCACATTTGAGACAGTGATCTTAAGATTTAAGGAGCACAGAAATTATGCTTTGCTTTGCTGCCACAATGTTTTGGCATTTGAAATGCTGACTGTCTTGATTTAAATGTCATTTGCAATGTGGGTCAATTGTGAACAAAAGATGCATCCAGATACTACTTTATAACTTGAGTGCCTCTACTCTTGATATTGTGTATTGGCAGAAAATGAAAAGCTGAGCTCCCAAAGGTATTAAAAGTAGCTGTTAGTCTGGAAAAGGAGATTAATGTCCACTCTTTCCCTTCTAGTTCCTCTAAATCAATTTAAAAACTGTAACAATTTGATTCAAATTGAACACTGAAGCAGGGCACGAGTGCCATCAAGTGAGGTTATACAGCAAAGATCTACTTCAAGACTCTCTAGGGAAAGGGAACATTTAACTAGTCCTCCCTACTGCACTGACTAACAAAATTTTGCATGCTTTGCTTCTCAAAATAGAGTCCTGGATACCATGAGGAACTGACCAGGAAGAAAGACCCAGCCTTCATACTGGCTTAGAAAGGGAAGCTGAAAAAGCTGTGAACACAAACTGCCTTCATATTCAAAAGTTGAAATGCAATAACTACCAAAAATTTTCACAGAAATGGAATATGCTGGGACTGCTTGAATCCTCCTATCTTCTCTAAAAGATATCACAGGGACCATCCCTTCAACAACACACTGTAATATCTGATGCTAGCTGGAAATCTGAAATGAAAACCTATTAACTACTTGTTATATTTGTGCAAACCTACTGATTTCAATTTCTTTCATTTTTCTGACTTCTCTGAAGCTGGCTGGATACCACTATAACCAGAATCTGGATTACTTTCTCTAAATGCTCATACTCATCTCCATTCTGGCCTTCAAGGCTCCCCAAGGTACAATTTGAACTGCTAAAAAAAAAAAAAAAAAAAAAAGGAGCATCAGCTTTTTTCTTTATTGCTTATTCATACTTTGCAGTAATTCAGCATGGTAAACAAACAGCCTCTCTCTTATGTGCTGGTTTAAGTTCCAATGTTGGCAATTTTGTAAACTAAAGTTTTACACTCCCACCGTAGTTAGGATAACTTCATTCCCTAATGGATACTTAACACATCTAATTACTCTATTTTTGAGCTGAAAGTGCTGTTGAAAAATGTTTCCATTCTTTCATTTCAGGAGCTCTCCAGCTGCAACATTTTCTACTGAATAAAACATTTTCAGTGACTTTGCCCATAAATAATACAGCACAAAGACCAGTGTAGTCCCAACTGTACATAACAACCTCAGATTTCCACTGTGGGTTTTCTAATGACATCATAATAAACTGCAAGAAAGAGCTGAAGATGTATTAAATTATAGTTTGGGTATATTTTATTCTGTTTTTTAGACATGATAAGAAAACACAGACATTTTTCACAGTAATTTGAACATTTTTCTGGACTACTTCAAAACTAGAAGGGGCATGATTTCAAAGCAGGATACAGAGGCATATTTCATTCTTGTAAGGACAAACTGAATGACTGAATATCTGAATATATCACTATTATTTATTTTGCATGTAAAAATTCTCATTTTTTTCTTCACAGTCCTTACTCAAATTTAAAGCTTTTTAAACTTAAAAAAAACCAACAAAACCCCCAAAAAACCAACTTCCCTCAAAACCTCTCACTCATTGTTGACAAACATTGACACAGAATGCCATTTGGTTCCCCTATAAATTTTGAAGGGATTGTAATTGAAACTACAGAGTCAAACAGTTGGGTTGTGTCAAAGTCCCCTGCAATATTCCATGATCTCAAAGTCTGTTATTCAGAACACAAAAGAAAATTATAACTTGTTTTAACTCTTCATTAATTTGCTGATGTGATTTTAGTCTCATTTGTATGTCTCTGAGTATTTAGCCCTCTAACAGAGGAAAGTGTTGGGGTTGTTGTCCCAGAAAGGAAGGACAACGAAACAGCCATAGCAAATTTCTAATTGGGAATGAATAAGGACTGATAAAGCCTGGGCAATTTGGGCCAAGGGACACCCAATAAGCAGTGAGAAAGGGTTCATGGAGTGCAAGAGGATGCTCCTAATGGTGAGCATAACCAGGATGCTCCTAATGGGGAGATAATCAGGCACTGAAAGTTAGGGACTGCTTCTGCTCTTGGGTCTAAAGTTCATCTTCCAAATGCAAACGAAACTTGTGTGCTGTTACAGATATTCACTTGCCGTGAAGGCCTGGATTGGTTTTAGTATGTAGCAAATCCTCACCTAGAGGAAAAGTGCCTTGGTGCGAGCATGGCGACTGCCTGACCTGCAGTGCTGCTTGATCCTAACCTATGAATTCACAGGAGGCCAAGGTTCCCTCTACACAGTCTACAACAGTGGCTCACTGTCTCAAGGGGAATTTCAGAGAGGTTTGGAAAGCAGCTGAACTAGAGGCAGAAAGACCTTGGGGTTGATACACAGAAGTCAGGGACTTGGATCAACGACTGAGAAAAGTAAATTTTCCCTAAGGCCATCATTGAGCCTTACTTGAAGGTCAGGTTCTTACTTTTCTGGAGGATGAAATACAGCAGAATGTGCCTCTCTTTACATTTTTGCAAAGAAGGATATATGGGAAAGGCTAACTCTGTCACTCCAACATACTTTCACCGAGTTGTTGCCTCAAGATTAAAAACCTGTTATGAAAAAATGGCCAGCTGCCCCTTGGAGTGCTTGGCTAGCTAATGCTTCTCTGTATTTTCTAGTCTCTGCTTTGAGCCAAGAGTGAGCATTTGAAGGTGGAGGAGGTCACTGGCACATTGGGAGTGAGGATAATACAGCATGCAGCTTGCTGAAGGAGAGGACACTGGAGTACAAAAGGTCAGAGAGAGGGTAGGAGACCTAGAAAGGTTGCTGTGGTATGGAGAGATGGCCTGCAAAAAAAAAGGACTGGAAGGTATGACAGAAAGAGAGTTCACTATAAAAGGCACAGGAAAAGAAAAGGACACTCATGTTAGGGATGCATCAAGCAAAAGAACCAGTAGATAGAAAAAGAAAAATGTGATCTGCTTGTGTGGTGAGAACCTGGGAGCAGAAGGAGCAAAGCTGACTAATGAGTGAGTTTTTTTTTGTTACTGCTAACACATCTTTGCCTCAGCAAGAACAAGTGAATTCACCTTTGAGTTCTCCATAGATTGAAGAAGCATTGGGTGCTTCCTGACCAAAGTGTCAGAACACAAGCAGTGCGGGATACACCCGAATGCAAAGCATATCTGGTAAATACAGCAACAATTTATACTTTCCCATTTCAAGTACTGATACACTGGTTATCTCAAACTCAAAACTTCTTCAACTGCTTCTTTCAAAATATGTATTTGTGCATATATACATATGTATGTGTGCCACAGGGAAACGTATCTGCTAGAGGCCAAAAATTCTGATCCTAAAAACAAAGTGTCTCCAGGGAGACTGACAGTCTATGGTATATTGTTATTTTTCCAGCTTCTCAGGATGATAAAAATGTATTCCTTTTATCACATTTAAATAGAACATTCATACCCCTCTACATGTATATTTATGTTCGCCCTCCTTTCCCTTGAATCGTTCTTTATCAACTTACTGGATGGAGTTCTCAATGCGTGTGATGGTGAGGAAAGCTGCTAGGTTTGCCGTGTAGGAGGAGATGACAATCAAAGCAAAAAGCCACCAAGCTCCCATCATCAGTCGGGTTGCCAGGGTTGTGTATGGAACCTCTCCTCCTGTGGGGAAGAAGGAAAAGCAAGAGTTTTCATTTGACAGAAGGAATCCCAGATCCTCATTGTTCATACATTGCTCAGGAGAACTAGACCCCAGGGTCAACAGGGTAAAGCAGTTTACTAAAGCCTGGGGCAGGACTTGGAGACCCACTTTCTATCCAACAAAAGGACTAAAGGAAGCCCACACTGTCAGTCATCATTTCTGTATTTAATCTCTTTTGCTATTCTGCCTTTAATTGCAATTCATCTGCCAGTCCTTCCCAGTAATGGAAACAGACTTCAAGATCTCAGAACAAAACCAGCGAAAGTAAATTCCTACAATGGTCTTTCCTTAGAGATCTTATCTACAAACCTTAATTAAGTTTTTCTTTCATTCTGGGGAACATAAAGTTAAAAAACCTTATCGAAACACAATTACTTTTCACAGTTCTGTAGGCAGGCAGATGCTCGTGAGAACCATATGTATGTGAACAACTTGCTTGCAAATGAACTTGGACATGCAGGAAAAAAAAAATCCCATGCATTGAAGAATACAACAAAAATTGTTTTGTATTCCCACAGTTGCTTTCCCTTAAAATCAAACTGCCATGTAAACAAAACATTAGCAGCAATTAAGCCTACCAGGATGAGCTGCACACCACGGCTTGTGTGACCAGAGCCCAGTTAGGCAAGCCATGAAAAGCAGCATTTTTTATTCAAATAATTGCCCCCAAAAACACTAGTTTGGAGTATTTGCCAGAGCTCTTTCAGTTAAAAACGTATGAATCACAGATTTTTAGATAAAGGAAAATTATTTTTTTAAAAAATTATTTTAAAAATTACGCACGCAGCATGAGTTTTGTCACAGCTACAAGTAATTAGGGGAGACAGTGAATGCAACAAACACCCACAGTCAACTGCTCAAGATGTTCACCCTTTTCCTCTCCCTCAACACTCAGCAATTTGAAAAGTTGACATTATTTTTGAGGTAGCTTTCTCAGATGCAAAATGATGGTACAATACCTAGAGTTTGCAAAAGCAGCTTGTTACTGATTCAATCCTCTGTAAGCAGATTTTTTTTTTTTTACTTATATAATAACTCCTTCATGTTTCCCCAGCAAGTAGGTTTAAAGGGAATACAAATTACTATTATTCCCACTCCAGGAACAAATGATTTTCAATTATGTATAGAAAATAGATATTTAATAAATGTTATATATAAAGGATCATCTTACTGTTTTGTCAGTTTGTCTTACCCACACAAAGCACTGGGAACTCTGCATCACCATTCAAATTTGAAGCTTACGTGGAGTTGCACTATACGTGAAATAATAACTGACTCCACTCATTTATACTTTTGGTATATAAACATTGAAATCCTTTGCCTTTTCAGAATTCCAGCATTGAAAGACAAAATCTATGTTAGACCTGCACAGTTGGAAGTTAATTTTCTTTTATTTCCAAGACCACATGTAATTGTGTGAAATAAGAATCTACTGATCTGATTGGGAGATATTATTTCAGTATAAGGATTATTGAAGATGAACACTAACTTCCACATCTGAAGATTTGGTTTTCACTGCTGCATAAATTTTAAATGATTTTTAATAGAGTGTTTCTACTTTACAACAGTTTTTGCAATGCCTTTGGAATACATAATTTAAAAGTGATTTCTTTAAAAAAATAGAAAGAGCAGACAGTTATATTAATTTATCAGAATAGGCTGTTTGTCGTCTTAACTTTCAGGTGCCAATCCCTGCAGATAATCTTTACATTGAATTGAAATGGGTAATGTGATTGAGAAGAAACTAATAATCTCCCGGACATCCTTGCATTTTCATTTTTCAGCTTAATGAGTAAGGCCCTAAGTTCTCATATTTTTAAATTGAAATTTAATGTCAGAAAAGAGAGAACCATTGAAACTGAGATACCTGCCTTCTGGTTTTCAAGTGAGCATGCTGTGCAACAAGTGAACGTGAAAGCCATTTCAGATCCCTCAGCTACAGCATTTCCTACTGGTCATACAGTGTAGCTTTCCCATACATCAGTAGGGTTGTTCCCCCTATTCACTGTTACTTTTTCCTTCTTTCCCTCATATTAAAAATAGACTTTAAAACTTGTGAATGCTGGTAGCCCAAGTGCCTTTAGCTCCTCCAGGTGTGTTTGTGAAGCCTTGTTCCTAATTCACAGTCGTACCTTGTATATCAGCAGTCAGTAAATGAAGCTTGAGGCCAAAGATTGTATCTGAGTACATGTACAGTAAACACATATCAAAATAATTCATCTCTCCTCTAAAAATCCTTTCACTCATCATTCTTAAACTGCCATTTCCAAAGGAGGGCTGACACCACAACTGCATAAGTGGATGACTTTTAAGCTGTACAGGCAGGGTACTTCACCTTTCCCAGTGGAAGGAGGATAAACAGAAATCAAAGGAGATCTTTTACTGCCATGGTATCATTTCTTTGGCATCTATTAGGAGACTTAATGCGATACAGTCTTGTTCCATTGTACTGTTTGCTAAAACACTTCCTGCGCCATGACAGTTCACCTTAAGAAATCTCTTCACTCTCCCCAGTTTTGTTTCTGGGAATAAAGTCTCCAAAGTTTTCTTTCAGTCCAAATTTACATGTTTTCTCAGTGCAGAAGAGTACCAATTCACTCAGGACAGCAACCATCAGTGGTTTTTCATGAACATTACCATGATAAAGAGCTACAGACTCAACAGATACTATTCTTGACTGTAAATGCAGAAGGGACATGCATGCAAACCTCCCTGAGCTCAGCTTTCCAACATCTAGTATGACCTTAAGGCACATAAACATCATTATGGATGACAACTTATTCCAGTTATAGGGGGGTGTGCACAGCACACACCGTGGGGGAGCCAAGAAAATGGAACAAATCTTTTCCTGCTGCTTTATTTTGTATCATACCAGCAAAACTTAATAACTCCTAACGGCAAAAGGGACCACTTGGTGCCATGTAAACATAGGTTGATGACCAGAGCACAATCTGTTCTAGGTTACCTCGTTCCTATCGCAAAATTCATCAATGGGAGTTTCCATACTGGCTGTGGTCACACTAAAAATACTACTTTTGTAGCATGCTGAGCAACACTTTAGGGTACTGAGCCCCACTCATGAAACAAATGGAAATCAAGGAAGACATTCAGCAGTCCTGGAGTTGCTTTGTCATCTTGAGAGACAGATCTCAAATGAATAGAGAGGCTGTATTATTCTTTATCTTGGCCTTTCCAGTACACTGGTAGATGGGTTTAATGCAGCACAAAATGAACCTGTAGATCACCTATGTTGTGGCTACAGCTCTGAGTATAATTCATCTGACACATGATGTGTGGTAATATCCCTTAAAAAAATCTAATCTGCCTTTAAAATTTTCAGATTGCATATGCAGGAAGGAAAAGTTACTTTCCAGAGTAAACTGAACTAGGAAAATCAATCTTCTTGGTAGTTTTCTGAAAAAGCTGAATTACTGTAGAAGTCACAGTGAAAGAAATTACTTTTAGTCCTCCCAGTCTCATCTAATGCAGCTCTCCTTCATCAATCCTAGACTGTTTAATGCTGGCCTACTTGAGATGACAGGCTTAGACTGCAACTTATCTTATAAATTTTTGTTTATTCCCATTTCTTTCCAAGTGCTTCAAGCTAAATAGAAGGCAAGAAAAATAATGCATTGTCTTGACAATGCAAACAATATAATGCATAATTATGACAGATGTAAATATCAGGAAAAACCCACCTCAGGACATACAATGTGAACCTATACAATTCCCGCACAGATTTTTATTATTTTAAAAATTATTCTCCCTCATTAGCACTCAATTTAAAAGTTTCTTCAAGTCAAAAATCACAAGAGAGGATTACAAGTGAGAAGGAGGGATGAAATCATGGGACAAATGGGCAAAATAGAGAAACTAAGGATCATATCCTGGTGAGACCTTGGTATTTCTTAATTCTGGACTAAAATTGAAGAATTCAAAATGCACAGGCTCTTTCTCCAAACAACTTTTTCTCGGAGATTTGTCAGTTGTTTGCTTGAAGAAAAGCTGTGTTCATCTGCATAGTTCAGAACTATGACAGTGTTTCAGATGGAAAGGAAAAAAATTCTCATTTGTGGACAAAAATAAATGGTGCAATGTTTCTTGAAGCAGTTTCAGCTGCAGTTGGTAAATAAAAGAGTTCAAGTCTGGTGGCAGCCAACTTGTTGAAAAGTGATGCAATTCTTGCTGCTACTCAATCCAGGTAGTAAATGTGCAAGATAAGTTGTCTCTCTCAGATTTAATATTAACAACTTCACTGTGATTGCACAATAGCTGTAAATAAAATTACTTTGCTTGACAGCTCAAAAATACTATTTTTACTATTATTAAAGCAAATAGCTTGGCAGCATAGAACCACAATGTTGAGATATTCCCAACAGAATTGATTATGAGAAATGAGCTTTCTGAAGATTAATTATTGAAATGTACTTTATAAACAACTACACACTCTGAGAAAACATATAAACCACCATTATTCTATGTCCTGGATTTCATAACTGAACTAAATGATGTTTCTGAGGGGAGCTGAGAGCTGGACTGCAAGTCTGCTGCAGCTACTCCCAGAGAAGGCTCTATCCTTCCACAGGAAGGACACTACGAAAATCATGGCTTCTATTTGTAATAACCACAAATGCCAGGGAAATACCAGGGACTAGAATTTTATTATAGGTAAAGCCTAATTTGTCGCCAATGCTTACCATCAAGGCTACCTTTCTGTTTTCACCGTAAGAATGTACCTCAGTTACAAATAACTTTGTCAAATTTCAATCAACTGATCTGCAATAGTCTCTGCAAGAGGGCTGGAGAGAGCTGATGTACAATTTCTGTGTAAGGAGTCTACCAGATAATTTAGAGAACCATGAAAAACACATTAATTGTGACTATTTTGCTGAGGAATTGTAATACTATCAAACTTGAAAGCAAGAATCTTGACCGTGCCTGGAAAAGGCAGGTGAAAAAATAATAGGGTGGGTTATCTGGGGACAAAGTTTGATTTTGCTTTTTCTTACAAAAAATTCTGTCCACATTCAGTGAATTATTGGCCTTTGGTAAAAAAACACAAAGGACTGGGAGTTGGTTGCAATTTAGCCTTCAGCTTGTTAGAACAGTCACATCAATTATGCTGTGCATCTGCAATTTCCATAAATAAATAAATGTAGACTTCTATTGAAAATAGTTTAGATCAATGTACGTCTTCTGTTTTCTTTGTAAAAGGGACATTAATAGAGAGTGGGTGTAAGGGAAGTAGTCTGCATTACCAAAGAGGCAAAGGCATTTTATATTTCCACTATTTCTTGCTATGAGAAACAAAACCTGAAGTTTGACTGAGCTCTGTTATCTTTACAAAACTCTGCAAAGCAGAGCTCTTCAAAGGCAGAATCTTTCAGGGCATTAGCTATTGCTATTGTTCTGTTAAAAAATTCCTTGATAATATAA
The DNA here is from genome assembly GCF_003031625.1 of Empidonax traillii. Classification (NCBI taxonomy): domain Eukaryota; kingdom Metazoa; phylum Chordata; class Aves; order Passeriformes; family Tyrannidae; genus Empidonax; species Empidonax traillii. The sequence goes on along the minus strand of NW_020955624.1, from coordinate 690,209 downwards.
AATCTCTCCTTTTTTCAATTGGAAATTTTCAATTCAGTATAAGGCAAAAAATTACTTTACAGTCAATGAAGCCTAAACCTATTCCTACCAGCTGTGAAATAAATGCAGCTTGGAAGTTGTCAGAAAATCTCTAATAATGAATTTTGCTTCCGTTCTTTTCATTTTTTTCTTTATTCATACTTTTCCATTCTTCTTTGAACTATGCAGAGTGTATTAATTTCCATAACATTTAAGTTGGCATGTCATAACTTGAGTTTGTAATATTACATTTTGTGCTGAAGTTAACACCCATTGACCACAGCAGGCACAATGAATTATTCTACAGGAGAATACAACCCCTTGAATTGGTAATGCCTTCCAAATAAGCTTGTAAATCAGTGGCTGAATTCCCCATCCTTGCAAATATTGGCAGATTGCAGGGGATTGAGGTTGGGGAAGGAACTGATCATGAGGCAGGGCTGGCAGCCAGATTCTACAAGGTCTGGACAAGATCGAGAGCCAGGTATTGCTTTTATTCAACCCACCACCTGTTCCTCCTCTAGCATTTTGTTTTTATTAAAAGGTTAGTGTTGTGTTTTGGGTTTTTTTTTAAATTATATATGAAAATAGACATCCAGGTATTTTGTTTCACACATGAAATATTTCTACAGGTCTTAACTTCCTAAAGTTAACTACATCTAGGTATTATTATTATACTATGACTATACTCCAATATTAGGAATTGCTTTTTGGGTTACTGGAAGTAGCAGGATTGGAAGGGAAGCAATTTTTTTTTACTGAAGTGATTGTAAAAGTTTCCATCAAATCCCAAAGTTCAAGTAATTTTTTTTTTTTAAAATACAGGCGTAAAACTCATGTGCAGTGGGGATTTTCACTGCCAAGATATTCCCACATATCAGTTTGCTAAAAATAAATGTGAAGTAAATGAGAAGCAAAACCCATTTCTAAGGAGATAGTTGAAATAGTTAAAATGTTGAAATATTTAGAAATTTTCATATTTTCTTGTATTTATAAAAAAAATTTAGTGGCGCTTTTGTAAATTCATGGAAACTTAGGTATTCAATAATCTTAAAATATGAAATATTAGATAAACTTTTGACGTCTATCTTCCTAGCATACAATTGAGAGAGAAGACATTTTCATATTCCTACTCCAACAGCAGCAGAGCTATTCTGAGTTTATAGCTGGCCTATTCTTTTCACTGAACACAAGTCCTTCATATGTCAAACACTGTGCTTAAGGCACAAACCAAACATATCCTACCTCTGTCTATACTGAAAATCTCTTGTGTATTCTCTGTTATCGTTTCCCAGCATTTTTCTCTCTCTTCAGGTACTGTGCATTATAAAGCATTTTACTGGTGTGCTTAACCATGGACATGCTTGATTCTTTTTTCCCCGTTACTTCTACAGCCTTCCTCTGTCTTGTCTGGATGATTTTAAGGAGGATTGTTGTCACACTCTTTGAGAAATGCTAATGTTCTATATAAATATGTAACTTCAATACCAGACTATTTTAATGGTGATATCTTTTGGAACTGTTAAGTATCTGTTTATATTTGTTAAGTCTTTCAAGTTGTTACATCTGTATTTTAAGACAGAAGGTTCAGTTTGGTCTTCAAGTATACATTAGATATTTTTGTCAGCTTTCTAAAACCTACCCATTGCTCCAAGACTCAAAACAACTAACAGACATCCTGGAAGCTACTCAGCAAGCTCTCTTGCAATTTTGGTTTTTAAATATGTTCGAATTTGGCGATTTGAAAATGTCTGATGTTAGTAGACACTATGTAACATTCACTACACGGAAAGTATTTAATTTGTTTTTCACAAATACAGAAGAGATATATTTAAATATATTATTATCCTAGTAAATATAGTAATATCCTAGTAATATATATTATTATCCTAGTAAAATTCTCAAAACCCTCCTCGAGCTGTTGTTCTCAGCTCGACTCACCTCTGTGTATACTTGCTCCCCATGTAATTTTTTTTCAGAAGTCTGTAGTGTCTAACACTTTGATGCAATGTTCCTTTTTCTTTCATTTTGTTCTCTGTGTGCATTCCAGATTCTTTAGCATGGGCAGCTTGAGGCTTGAAACATACACCACTCAGACTGAATACCCCTACTATACCTTACATTTTCCATTACACATTACAGATATGCACTATGAGAGCAAATCATCCTCTACTAAAGTAGGATTTGGTGGTCCACAACAGACATTGACTCCCATCTCATTTTGAACTCCAGCCATTAGCACACAGTCACAGAAAAAAGCCAAGATAAGCTCTTTCCAAGCCCTCAGCCTCAGGAATAACTAATGCCATTTTGACATAGTGACACTCTTCTTCCCCTTTTACCCACCTTGTCCATGTGTCTTTCAGTATTTCAAAGTATGATATGTTCCAACTAGATTTCAGAAACACCATGAAACCCAAATGTATATTTGTATGAGTTCAGCTGTTCTTGTTTATTACTCAGATTTCTCACACTAGTCTATAGGCAATTAAAGAGTGTGTCCACTTTGTCATTTCGTGCCCTGATTAATTTTCTTGCCCCTTAACGTCTTCTAAACTAAACAATCACTCACTCTCTCCCATTTGTTGTTGTTAGTGTAATGATCCCCTGACTAATCTCATTACATTTGCTCCCTGCAAGATTGTTTCCTTTCAGCTGGGTGGGAAGCACGGTCCTCATTGCACTCCCAGAAGGGAAGCAATGATGCACAAAAGAAAGCTTTCCTCATTTATTTCTCCCCTGTATGTGACAGGGAGAAAATCCAAGACTATAAGTCCTCTCCTTCAGGCTTATTTCAAATCATTCCAAGTTATCTAAAATCTGTGAAGGAGTTTGAGAAGCTGCATCTTATACATGCTTAAAGATCCTTATCACCAACTCTGGAAGCCAGCTAACCTGAGGGTATATGCACAGCCTTGTGCAGGCAGATGCAGTCTTTCCCCAAGCTCCTACCAAGGAGGCCAGACATGAGCCAGCTCCAATCTGAAAGAGAGATTACCATGCTACCTTGTCACTCTCTGTTACTGCTGTCCAGCAATCACCTCCAAGCTGTATTTCATATCTTGCAAACTCCCTCTGAAAACCCTGTGCTTCCTGCTGCTGTGTATCTGTTTGGATATGCCCCTGGCATTTGACTCACATACTATGGCTCATTGCTCAGCTTTGTTTTCTCATTAATAGAAAGAGATTGCCCATGCTGAGATTTCAAATGCTGGGACTAATCAAGGACTAGTGGTAATGCCACTAAGCCCTTATCAAGTTATGGCCCAGTGTACCCATCTCACAAAATCCGGTCAGAAGGCCTTGACATGAAACTTGATGGACAAATAGAAATATCCAAAGATGGAGCAAATGAGTACTCACAAACTATTTTGCCTGAAACACAGGGTCCTCAGTCATATTCTTTAAAACTCTACTCTCTGAAGCTAGAAAATGCTCTGGCATCAAGGAAAGGGCTAGAGCTACCCAGTGCAAACCATTTCAGCCTCCTACAGCATTGGCTCACCACTGGTTAGCAACCTACAGTGTTTGCAGTTGAGTCTCTGCTGCATCTATCAGAAAATTATTTTTTTATCAGTCTTCAAACACCCAGCCTGCTTAACCTGCTGCCTCTACTGCAACAGCTTCACTTCTAGTGGCAGAGGGCTAATCATTTGGCCACCAGGCTCCCTTGTAAAATTCTGCCAAGATACAGCAGGAACTGTCAGACATCCTTGAGTAAAATTTTGTTTGAAAATGAATCTATCTGCAGAAGTCTGTCAGACACAGCATTTCACTAACATGCTTCCAATCACTTGTTCATGCAGAGCTCCCCTTTTCTCCCTGGGTCTAATTTATATACAATTGTAGTTAGAGGCACTACAAAGATGAAAAGTAGTTTGTGACAATAACACTCCTATGGGCAAACTGAGGAGGGCATCTAGACAAGATACCTTCAGGTAAATGAGAGTTTTAAATTTAAAGGTCAGCTTTAACTCTGTCTTAACCCTCAGGTTAAGAGTGTACACACTCTTTCTATAATGTTCACCGTTTCCACTAAGCTGTGACTAGACCGTGCAGGATTCAGTCTCAGAATAGTCCAGATAGAACTGCATTCTGTCTGCTATTACTTTCTAAAGCTTCTATGTTTTTATAGCTGTAAAACTATTCCATAAACCAAACTCCTATTCCTCCTAAACATAATGATCAGGTTTGCAGAGAAGAAAGCACAGTATGAAAACAGAGAAAATTTGTTTTATGGGAAAAGCAATAGCAAGTCAAAACCAAAATCTAATGGCCGTTCCTTAAGGCTATTTTAAGCAGAAATTCAAGCCTCTATTAAAAAGGAGAATGGTACAATCACAAAAATTTTAACTTGCTTTTTTTATTCAGAAATTTTTAGATAAAACTCAAACATTTAAATACATACTAAAAGTATAAAAAAGGGTCTAATAACTACATTCCAGTAGAAAGGGATCTAATGCGATAATGGAAAGTCTAAATTCTTTTTCAGCTGAGCTGAGATTCCAATTTTCTGCATCACTAGCAATGATAATGTTACACAAACAGTGTTCAATCATTAAATTAATTCCCATTAAATCAATGTCCTTAAAGGCCAAACAGTCCTTTGATAATTACCTGATTAAAGTGATGTTAGCATAACGTATTAGTTATAGTATATTTATAATTCCCTTCACAATAATAAAACGTTTCTTTTCACCCATCTTGAAGAAATAGTGACAATAATGCAAGAGTTGGGAAAGGAAGCATGCCATATCACCATGAAAGAAATGGCTGTGATCTGGCTTCTTCTGGTATCTGTGATACTTCGATAACATACCTTAATCAGATTTTCATTTCTATTATGTAGTATTTACAGTACAAATCTTCAAAGTTATAAGAATTAATTCCTGGCTTTTAGGCCTAGACCAATAGCTTAATGACTTATTTCAGATCCTAGCAACTATGCAGTGGTCAGATTATGTCTTGCTGTGGATTTAGCAAAAGATGTTTACAATTAAAAATCAAAGTTTATAATAGATAAAAATAAAAGTTACAACTAATAGTGTGTACTAATTTAATGCCAAAACACTATATTACTTGTGCAACATAATTACACAGAGAGAGAAGGGATGGAGAGATTTTAAAGTGCTTCTAAAAGTTCTGGAAAATGTATCATAAAGTACATTTTGTTTTTCTCTTTTGCTGTCATTAGAAAAGAGAAGTAATGACTGCAGCTAAAGTTTAAAAATGGAGGTATCTACTTGTATTTATTGAAGTTACTGGGAGCTCTTAGATGAACAATTACTAGACTTATACTACACATAACCAGATGCTGAAATATCCTACAAGTCTTGATGTTTGAAGGTGCATCTGTTGATATCTGTAACTATGACCACATTGGAACTGTGAGGGTTGCTATCAACCTCTAAAGAATCCGTTGACTGAAATATATTGTATTAATGCTGCTGAAGTGCATTGATTTATTAGAAGACTTAATAGGCTTTTAAATTTAATTTAAATGGTACCAAACATGGTACCATTAAATTAGATAATCATAAATAATTAAGTAATAAGCCTAGCAATTTTACCAATAGCTCTCCGCTAAAAAAGAGTTCTGTGTCCCGATCATCTTTTGTGGCCACTTTTCCAACACAGCACAATAATTTTGCATTATATAATTATTTACACGCCCCCACACACGGAGACAAACATAGACTAGAGCTCAATGTGCACGTGCAAGAAGCACAAGGAGCTTCTGGGGATCCTCTTCTGCAGTGCTGTGATATGTACTTTTAAGGTTGCACTTGACTGCATGCCCATATAAAGGCACTATTTGCAGCCACTGTGAATGCATCAAACTGATATATGCTTGCTATTATTTTACAGGAGATTGGCACTGGATCTTAACAAATAACCTTGCACACGGACAACATTTAGATTAGATTTCAAGAGATGCCGAGACCCAATCTCTCAATTACTGATGGCTGCATTCAAATGCTCTGAAGCCTCAAACAATGAACTACAATTATCATCTGTGGTATGTATTCGCAAGAGGCTAAGAAACTCACTGTCACATACAGTTTGCATATTGGTGGTCTTTTCATAGACTACTGACAGTTTATACATAATACCTTCAGGGACTGAAAAAAGAACTGTGCACAATGGACTGAAAACAGACCATCTGTACATAAAATTAACATTTAGCTAAACAATGTCATTAATGAAGTATAAAAGTGTGGTTTTAGCTAAGAGCCTGTCAGGGAGGACATTATGAATTTGAGGGAGGGAGTCTCTTTGGCTGGCAATGAGCAACTATGAACCAAGCAAACCAAAAAATAATGCAGTGAGAACATAAGGACAAACAGTTATTCCAGTAAGGCCTTCATGTCTTTTGACGGGTACTTTTCCCCATGATCTTTTTACCTCTATACAATTCTGTGACCCCCGAGATTTTGGGGGTGAAGGGAATTTAAAATAAATCACATATTCAACAACAGGTTTTTGTTTGAACTTTGAAAGAATTATGAAGTTTTTTATAAATCTGTTCTTGTAAGATTTCCAGGCATCCATCATCATAGAGTGACACCTGACTACTTCAGAGATAAATGAATCACAGGCATCTTGGATGCATTAGTTCAGTTTCCATGTCACTAATTCTAATTATCCTTTAATTTTGAGAGTGCTTCTCTGCAATGAACTCCTAACCTTATAGAATTCAATCGTCACTATTACAAGAGTTCTAGTTATTTTCCCAAATAACACATTTAAAATTTAGACTAAAATTCCACTTCAGGTACATCCTGTAATGTTGCTATCAAAGTGATCTGTAAAACTCAGATGACCTAAAGCAGTATTATGATAGTGAACAGAGGACAGAATGAAAACCTCATCCTTTTAGGTTTCACAGAGAATAATGCTATAATGTCATTTATTGATGAAAATCATTAATACAAATGCTTATGTTTGAAGGGTGAATAACCTGCTTTTTGCTGCAAATCAGCTATCACCCTGCTTAAGATCACAACTCAGATTTTTTAGAAGTGAAAAGCTACTTCAAAGGTAACTTTACAGGATAGCAAGGATTTTTCTCTTTGGGGATATAGAAATAAAAGAAGCCATTGTAAAAATGAAATACATGCTTATAGTTAAAAATGTTCTATTAGCAAGTATATATGGACAAGAACAACGAACACCCCACTCAACAGATTTATTATCACTGTTCCTTAACAGCCTGTTTGCAGAAGACTTTCTTTCCCTTTCATTGTTACCTTTACTCTGTCCTAGTATGGGGAAAGAAGACTCTTCGGTCAAAACCACACGTGTTCCTTCATCTCACTTTTTGTCTGGTAAGTGAAGTATTGCACATTTTTAACCCAACCCCATCTCTAACATCAAAAGCAGTGAAAAAGTAAAGCCATACTTTAAGATCTCTCCCTCCACTATTGAGAGTGGAAGAATAAAAATTAAGCAGCAGGATGTTCCTACACCAGCGTGCTGCCATAATGAAGGTAATCCCCTTAATTTGTATGCTGGGAAGTTGACTAAATTAAAAGGAATACAAATAAAAACTCCAATAGCTCTCATTTAGCTCTCATTTTCCCATATTTGCTAAGACTGGTCCCGCATCTCAACAATCAGAGAAACGAACAGGTTGGTTAAAAAAACCCCAAACATTTGGCACCTTTATTTGTTTCCTTTCAATATTAATTTTGGTCTACTCCTTTTATAAAAATTTTAGTATTACAATAGGTCTGAGGAAAAACCCCCTCAACTGCTGAAGAAGAGAGACTTTCCTGTCAGCAGCTTGAAAATCGCTTTGATACTTCTGTCTTTAGAGCTTTCAGGCAATTTTCCTGGCACCTACCCACCAGTTGGTGTTATGAAGAAGATCCATATGGGTGGATACAGCTATAGAACAGCTGTTGCAGAGGAGGGACTCCCCACGGAGCAGAAAAGCAACAGAAAATTACCATGGGTTCCCTTCTAAACTCATGTTCATCTGGTACCTTGGACGTCCTCAGCTGAAAAAGGCTCATCGGTTTGTGGATGAAACTGCTGTCATCCAAGCAGAGGGGGAGTATTTTTAATAAAGTTAAAACTAATTTCTCAGTTCTTGCCTACCTTAAACAGCCAAGGTTGCCAATCAAAGCATAAGCTTCAGTGCAGGAAAATCAAACAGCAGGACAAGTAAGGCTGGCCTCTTCGGTGTCTAAATGTCTTTGAGGATAAAAATGGGGGTTACAATCCTCCTCTATGCAAGAAACACTCTGTTCCTGACTAAATTGCGCTTCCATGTTTCCTCAATGAAATTTCTATTATACAAAGGTGAACCCTGAAAAGTCAAAATTGGTTATTTAATCTGAATCTAACTTATCCATTCTTTACCCTACTATATCATAAAGTCATATTAGAAATTATAACTATTAGAGAAACTGTTCTGAGTAAAATATTTGCCTTAGGATGCTTTTTAAAGAGCACAGAATGGTGTACAGATGCCACAGACATCTGATTCTACTTTCCTTTTGCCTCATTTGATCTTAATAAACATTTATACTATAGCCAGACAGACATTACCTCCTCACAGTCAATTTATCATGCTTGGAGCTAGTCCTGGGGCATTAAGGTGTTTTTTGGGCTTTTACACTCCCAGTCATTCTCCACCTCCTCACAGAAGGTGTATCAGACACATCATCTCCAAATATACTGCCTCATGTACCTGGTACTACTACTCGAGCAACCAGGCACAGAGAGGATATAGAAATGCATTATTTTAGATGCCTCTAAGGGCTGCCTGAATCTTAACTTCAAATTAGGGGAAAATCCAAGCATAACCCCTGGTTGTTTAACACAAGTGATATCATATTGCTGCAAACAAATGCCCACACTACTGAACATTTCACTTGGAGCACAGTTACTCCTTGGAATTACATTTTCAAAAAGAGACAATCCAGTAAACCTTTGAATGTACATAAAGCTACATTCACGGTTTACAAACGTGTACTGTATACGTGGCAACAACTCTCAAGTATATGCTGTCAGCTCCAGCAATCACTTGTAGTTTCCAGACACATTTGAGACAGAGGACACAACTGCCAAAATTTACTCATTTTTGATGCTGCCAAGAGGACTGGCCAAACCACTGTGAGATGCAGAAAAGGAGCATGGGCACCCCAGGGCTGCAGTACCTCTCTGAGAGAGATGATTGTATGAAGGTACATATACTTACTAATACATGAGCCTAGATTTAATATAATAACATGAGAATTTGGGGGTTTCATATTTAAAGGTAGAGCTATAATGTCACAAATATACCTGCTGGTGTATGTGGTTTGCTTCCTAACATGTTTGGTATCTGACTTTCCTTCTCCCAGCTTAGTGCTGTGCATTTGAGGCTCAGCAAGTCTGTCCCCCTTGCTACAGGAATATGTCAAGGCTGGCATTGGCTTGAAAAGCAATTAAAATTGTTAATTAATGAGACTGGCATTTAAGCCTTGTGTTATATCAGAAGATATAAAACATGTTTTTATGAGGCAAGACGGGTAATATCTCCATTTTACAACTGACAACAGATAGCTAAGATATTAAATAAAGTTTCTATGGTCAGCCAGCATATCAGGTGCAGAATCCAAATTAGGAATTGGGTCTTAGTCCTAAAGTCTTTATACTGGATCTTTTTTGGTTTTCTAAATTAAAAAACAAACAAACAAACCAAACAAAACTAAAAGAAATCAGGTTTCACCACTAAATATCTCATGTGAAGAAATACTTGATTTCTAACACTATTTTTTTTAAATTATTTTAGAGTTTTTCTCTGACTATTAAATACACAGAGATTGTTGTACAGTTAATTAAGAGAAAATGTCACTAAGAAAATTGTTACAACATAATGGTTTCCTGCTGATAGGGAATATGCCGAGAGCGAGATAAGCAAGATGGAGTAATTTATTAAGCAACAGTAGACTCCAGGCAGTGCATTTCAGGAGGATTATATCACACCTTGGGTGGTAATACAAGGAACAAGGCAGAAGTCTGAGCGGCTCTAACCATCCAAGAAGTATTATAATGGCTGAGAACTGCCAAGGCTTGGAGTCTGTTTTATTGCTCTTATGAAATGTAATTTACGCAAGGCAAACAGTAAGATTTGCTCATTTACTGGGCATTATGAACATAATTGGCCATTACTAACATCACTGATGACCAATCAAAAGCTCCAGTTGTTACCAGAATTTTAAATAAACCAACAAATAAGAGGATAAAAAAATGGTCCACCAGTGATGCTTTAATATAGTCCATTTCATAACTTTCCTAGGTTAAGCAAGAGTATTAAGCTCTCTAAAGAAAATAAACCTTTTTTGGGCAATACTTCAAGCACACATTATCCTATGGACAAATTCTATTTATAAAATTATAATGAATATTTGTTTTGTTGCAATTACAGAGAAGTGATTAAATCTTGAATGATTCAACCATTTAAAAGATATTTCCTGTTATAGCAAAACAAACAAAAAAAATTATCTCCCTGGATCTCTTTTTTTACAGACATTTCCAAGTGAATTAGAGCCTTGCATCTTTACCTACATAATCTAAAATCCTGCTAGGCCAATTTAGAAATACCTCCTCTTACAGAAAAATTCAAAGCAAAATGAGTACAGTGGGCTAAGAGATAGACTAAGTCTTCTATTTTGTCTTTCATATTAAATACAAAACATTGTAATTTTCTGTAACTTCATTAGTTTCCCTACATTCAGTTGAATTCCATTAAACTAAGTAAGCTTATCTCTGTATTTTGAAGCAAAATTTGAGAGGCTCCTCTAAAATAAAATCCTCTAGAACAGTCTTCTGCAAGTTCTTGGAAAAAATTATGCAGTATTTCACCTGTCTCAAAAACTGATCTATTATACAAAAAGAGTTGGGAATAACTATATCTTGAGCTTCTGTTTTTAAATCATTGATTTTCTCCAGTGGTGAGAGCAGAAAGCTTCCTAGAGTATTTCATGACAAGGGCCCATAACAGGAATCTAATAGAAAACCTTCAGGAGATTTTCTCAGCAAGTATAAATTTTGCCATTGCAGTGAGTAGATTCAGTTAATATTGATGAAGATTTCAGTAAAGTTTTAGAAACCCCAAGTTTCTTCTCCAACACTGTTCTTTGGTGCCTGTTCATATGGCAGGTTTCCAATATTGGGAAGTTCTTGTTAGGGCAAAATCTGAGGGAATAGCAACAATACCATGGGCGAAGAGAAGGCAGAATTGGTTGTAGAATAGCACAAAAGTTAGAGCAATGACTACATAATAAATCATTATTGATGTACCACTCAGACTCATTGAGGTAGGAAGGGACCTCTGAAAGTCATCTTGTTCAAACTGATCCTGCCTGAGCAAGGCCACCTAGACCTGCTTGTCTATGATCGTGTCCAGACAGCTTTTGAGTAACAGCTTCCTCAGACAGCATGCACCAGTTCATGGGGTTGTTCCTCCCCAGGGGCAGGACTTTGCGCTTCTCTTTGGTTAACTTTGTTGAATACATATTAACAAAAGCCCGGGAAGGAGCCAGGTCAATGGGGAAGAGCAGGAGAAGCAGGATTGTGTGGTTGATGAGTGATATCCAAGTAGAATAATGCTACAGCAATGTTGACCATCAGCTGCAGCATGAGACAGGCAGAGAACAAAACCTGTGAGGAGGGGCTTGAGAAGCCAAGAGGAAATAAAGAGGGAGAGAGATAGGAAACCCACTTGAAAAGGAAACTGTAACACTTTCTGTCCAACTGCCAAAAGGTAATTTTCAAAAGAAGAGAAATACAGAGCTTAAGCCACTTAGTTTTCTAGGATAAGCAAGTGGAAAAGAACAAATTCAGAAGCCATGACACCAAATTTCAACACAACTGCAAACCTCCACAGTCTGAATCTACAAATTTGTTTCATCTTTAGACATAAATAGACAATTTGGAGATAACATATATTACCTGAATTACTGATGCCTGAATGACTATTTCAGAGACAGAAGTATTTGTTTTTAATACAATCCACAGCAGCATCTCCAAGATCACTTAAAAGTCTCTGCCTTCTTGGTGGTTACAGTATATTGCAGATTCAGTGGGGTATATTGGGTAGTAACCTGCAGCATTTCAAAGCACTGGCCACCTTTTTTTTTTTTTTCCTTGAAATGAGGGGCTGGAGTACAGGATAAGAAAAAAATCCCCACTTTGCAGTTTATACACTTTTATATTAATTGAGCCTCCCCAGTTACATTGTGGCTTTATCCTCAAAATTGCCTATTCTATCAAAAAAATCACATGTATCGTAAAAAAATAATGTATGTTATTTTGATTGCTCTCTGTAATGATTGAACATTAAATATAAAGTGCAACTTAAAACATACATCTGTAATACCAGAGTCTCAAAATGGTACCTAGATTGGTCATTGAAACATGAGGGGAAAAAAATGGAAGCCAAGTTCAAGATCTAAGTGATACAAGTAGCAGTGACATTAGGTTTCAGTCTACCTTTAAGGAAGCAACTAAAAATACTTAAATTTTGCAATTGAGTATGACAATAATCATAGACCTGTCTTCAAAACCATTGGATTGATCTGTGTTGACTTTTGTCTAGAGACAATGATGCAGTATTTTTCTCTGGTGTTTCAAAAATTGCGAAAGGTTAAAACTTGTTAATAGAATTTGAACAGGACATCAGGGTAAAGGCTGAACAAAAATAAAAAGGGACACATTGAGCTAAAGCTATTTGGTAACATATGGAGTTTTTAAGTATTTCAGAAGTAATGAGCAAAATAAATCCTTTTTATTTCAGTCATAATAGGTTATGGGTTTCCTTAAAGAACTATTTGTATTTTTGCACTGGAGTCCTCTTTTGTCTTCGGAGCCATGGCTGGTCTGGAGCCAGTCTGTGTGCTTGCAAATTTTTCCTCTCACTAAAGGAAAGAAAGAGCAGATGACGCCAGAAAGCGCTTGCTAGCTCCAAACAAAGAATCCAGAACTATCAAAGCACTAGCAATCCTTGGTTCATGCTGCTTTGTTTCTGTCAGCTCAAGATATAAAAGCATCTTTGGCGGTATGTTTTGATAACAGAAATGAGTACCTTGTCATGCTTTAAATCAGCAGCTGAAAGGCTTCTTAAGTGAACGTGACAGTATTTGAGATGTCCCATGCTGCTGCACTTAAGATATGCCAATCACAATTAATAGCAACAGATTTGCTATTCCAAAACAAATAAAACCTGCAGAGTTTTTCTGCTAAATAAAGAGCTGATGAGTGAAAACAGAGGCAAAAGTACCACAATAGCCAGTTACCCTGTCAGTGAAAATTACTTTCATTTGTCTGTATTCACAAGGGTTAGTAAACAATAATGCTTCAGCTAATATAGTTTTTGTTATATTCAAATTGAATGTGAAATACAGACCGACATTATAAATGGATCTCTTACTCTTTTACATTGGATTTCTGAGATCTTCTGAGCTTTTATGTTTAAATCAGTCTGTAAGTTTCATATATTTTCATATCAATTGATTATTAAATGTGTTTCAATTTTCCTTCTATAAAATTAAGGACAGTACTGCATGTTGCTTGAAGGAGAGATGTATCTATAGCTTTCCCTCACTCAGTAGGAGCCAAGTGACTTATTATTCTAGTGACTTATTATTCTAGTAGATTCCATAGAGATGTGTTGAAAATCCACTCTGTAGGGTGGTAAGATCTCTCTCTCTCTCTCTCTGTAAATAACTACTCTCACTTTCCAAGTTCTGTGAATTTCTTTTTCTGAAGTCCCATAACAGTTTCTGTGCTCCCAGATGCCATGTACCTCCAGCAGGTTTTAATAATACTGAGTTGCACCTCATGCCCCTCTTATCACAAGGAGTGGATGCAGATCTTCTTAAATGAATTCCTTTTGTTTCCTTTATTCCCTTTTTCTATTGAATTCTGCTTTTTTTTGGTCACCTAATCCCACTTACTTTTATCTAACTTCTTCCTCAACTTCAAGGCTCCCCTCTTAGCCCTCCCTTTTCATTGACTGGTCAAAAACCCCTTTTCTTTAAAAGCTAACTGAGAATGTATTGGAAGGCTCCCTTATGGGCTACTAGTCTGGATCTATGACTTAGGCAACTTCAGGACACCAAACAACACGGGATAAACATAAGGCAAACAATTCTGATAAGAACTGCTCAGACTGAGGTGTGTGATTAAACCAGCTTTGCCTCTTTTAAACCTTTGCTGGGCAGTCTCCTATAAAGCTTTTAGGGACTAATGTTGGGATTCCAGCAGGGATGCTAAGGCTAATAAACCTATATAAAATGACTCGCATCCATGCAGTAAAGAAACTAATTCACAAGTACTAACCTAACAGGAAGACAGATGTAATGAGTCTCGTTCTGTAACGGACCAACTGCTGTCTCACAGTTGGATTCCCTAAACAGTTACACTGGGAATATTTTGGACAGAAAGAAAACTTTATAAACCCACCCACACACATTCAAAAAACTTCTGTAGCTCTCAGTTGGTTCTGAAGTCTTTGGTTTTATTTAAAAAAAAAAAAATCACAACAAACATGAAACAATCTCTTCAGCTTTCCTCAGCTGGTCATCACTACTCAATTCAAGAATGTAAGTGATAATTTTAAAAGTTATGTCTCTAGGTTTATGTGTTCAAAATTATGCCTCTTGTGAAAAGCCTCAGCTTCAGCTTTTCTTCCTGTCTTTGGACAGTGACATTAATTTAGCTTTTTTTCCCTTTTAGAAGTTTCATACTTGATTTTCATGGCTACCTTTAGCTTTTATGGATGTTTAACAGAGAACAGTGTAATTCTAAGTTATATGTTGCCAGTGTTACATAAATATGATACCTTTACCTCTACCATTCCATCCAAATTCATGTTAAAATCCAAAAAATAATCTGGGAGTTTTGAAGCTGCAGTGGCCGTGACTCTTTGTAGAGCAGGTGCTCTGTGCAATTACAAATAGGTGTACCTGCAGTGCCAGTAGTGACTGACGAACAATTACACGGATAAGCCAGAAGGTATTTGTTCTGTTTTGTTGTCAAGGTTTATTATCTAAACCTTCTTTGTTTTTATATTAAGCAGTGTTTTCTTATTCCATTTTGCTTTACAACCCTAGCTTGTAGATCAGAATTCTAAGTAGTATACACCCAGCCAAGATCTGTAGCCCCTGATGTATTCAGGATGCATGTTTAAAATTCTGCCAGAAGAAGTAGATTGTGAAGGACTTGGGAATATAAGCAGAATTGGGGAACACCCTGAGCTACACCAGATGCTAGAGAGGATTGAGAAAGCAGTCAGGAAGGCCAGAGAAGCTGGAGTCTAAACATTATACAACAAAATTTAAATAAATCAGAAGCAAGATGAAAGAATATCAGGTACAATCAGACCATTTAGCAATGGTGACTAGTCTAGTTCAAAATCCAAATCCTAGCATTTTCTATCTGACTGTGTAAGAACATAGCACTCATTATCAATGAATAATTCTCCAGTAGATGGTAAGAAATACTTTTTCTTGTTTTACACAGACAAAAATCACTTTAATCATACAACAACAAATCACAAGAAGCTAGCACTCAGTGCTAGTGCTCTGAACCTCTCATGATTCCCACACTTGGGCAGCCAAATATCTAGGAAACCTTTTAGCACAAGTGCTTCTGTTCCTTGTGGGCTGTGGGAGGGAGATGGGGAAAAGGAAGGTGTCTATAGCAATGGGGAGGGTATTTAGGTTTTCTCTTGGTGGCAAAGTCTCCTTCTGTTTCTTACCTTGTTGCACAAAGGATCCATAAACAAACCACATGGAGTTGTAGAGAGTTGTAGATGTCATGGATCCCATCTGAAGGCGCGGGGGGTTGAGCCAGTTCAAGAGGTAGACCAGTAGCCCTACTAAGAGCACAGTGCCAGCAATGCAAGCCCACAGGGACAGGTCAAACGGTGCCAAGCAGGCAAACATGTCCACTGTCTTCTCTGCCTTCCGAAGCAGCACGCCCACCGAGTAGTCCATGTAACGTGTTGTGAAGTCCACCACATTTTCCCTGTCGGGGGTGATGGTTAGGGCAGAGATCCCTATATCAGCTCTCTGAGGAGAGGGAGAGAGAACAACATGCATAAGTAGGAGCTACAGAAAAGATCTTTTGTTCATCTGTGATTTATAGCAGCTAAATTTATGGAGAAGCAGATGCCAAGACCAATGTCCTCAGCATATATATGTGAGTTCAGAAACATGACTAAGGCTTGAACAGAGTAGATATACCATGTGTCTTGGTTTCTGCAAGCAAACCTCACTTGGTGAACTCTGGCACATCAGCTCTCCATGTTTCTATTTTCCAAGAAATCAAAATACTACAAATACATGTAATACATGAAAGAAATCTACTTCTGGTCATTTTTGTCACTCTGGCTTACTAAAGCCATCAATGTAATTGTTATAAAGGCAGATTTTGTGTATAACAGACCCAATCAGAGGAAATCAGTTGCTTGATAAAGCCATATTGTATCCAGTATTTTGATGATCTGATGATCATGACAAAAGGCTACTACACTAGGAGCACTTGAAATTCTGTAAAACATCAATTTTGTCTGCAAAGTCTAAAGTGCAGAAGAGCAGATGCTGCACGCAGTTCCTTTAGTAGTTATTCCTCTATATCCTTCTGACAAGCAATTTCTCCAGCAATGCCAACCTGTCCTGTAGCTACCTTGGACTTGCTTTGTGCCACTTACATTTTTTGTGTAAATTAAAGAATCCATTTCTGATGAAAAGAGAATGAGTAATATTCCTTGATCTAATCATAGTATTTCACAGCATGTATTAGATCTCCAGAGACACCAGGCACAATTACAGCAGGTGCTACTTTACTTTTCATGGGCACAATTAGAACTGCAGTGAAAACAAGAAAGGTTATTTAAAGCAGACACATGGACACCATTTTAAAAAGCTCAAATACTGAGCAATAAGACTGTGAATTCTAGGTATTTTAATATGAAAAAGAGTACTTAAAATATTTAAACTCCTACTACTGTGATTTAGTCCCTTTTTGTTCTGCCTAAAGCAGTGTGGTCCTTTGGAAGAGGGTGAGGAGAGCACAGAGGCTTGAAAGTCAAATTTTATTAACTCTCTTGAATTTCTTTCCTCTTGCCCAAAGAAGACAGAGATTACTAGTTCCTTAGAAATGTGATGTGAAATACTGAGTGGGAAGGTATGGCGGCTGAAACTGATTAGAAAAATTTGTAAATCAAGTGGGTTGTTTTAAAACAAATGTGATGTGATGTGCAAAACACTCTGCAACCCACAGTATAAACATACTTCTAATCACAGTGCACTTAAGATTTCAGTTTAAATGATGTTAATTTAAGTTTATATTGATTGTTCATTGGATTGAGAAAGTGGCAGGAGATAGCTGGAGGCCTGATGATTTGGAGAAAAAAGTGTTTGAAAATATTGATTTGCTTAAAAGCTATGAATTTGAGCCTCAGCTTCAATTTGTGTGTTATAAATGTCATAAGTGGAGTTGTACTGATGAGCACAGCTGAAAGCATGGCTTCATGAAGTCACTTCATGTCTCTTCCTAACACATTTTTGTGAGTGATGATTTAACTGTCCCTTGCCCATGGGCAGCAGCAAGCTCAGTCAGTAATTAGAATTGTCCATGGAAACATTCAGGTTATTTGAGTCTATCTATCCTCTTATGATAGAACTTCAGGTCAATGACTGACTAGCGATTCACAGTATCTGCTAACAGTCAAGTCCGAGCTCCAATGAGAAAATACAAAGCAGTCAGCCTTTGGACTGTTTTACACAACTGTGACTATATTTTAAAATAATTTACAAATGTAAAAGTCCAAAACTGTCAAACAGGAAGTTATTATTGTATTTAATGAATAGCATTGGTTTGGTTTTTTTTTCCCTGAACGTATATCAAAAAGCAAAACGGGAATTCGGGGCTAAAAGAGGACACATGGAAACAAAAAGTCCTAGACTTAGCCTCTGCTCCTTAAGTTTATCTGGGCTATCAATTATCAGCATGTTACTAAAATACTTCCCTACTGCACTAGATCATTGTGAGTTACTAATTCAAGTTGCATTGTTGTAAGATGCCTAAAGATTCTCCACTGAAAAGCAAGATGCACAAGATATTTTGACCAAATAACAGTTTACTGTATGACTAAGAGAATTTTTTTCAGCTTCCCCCCCCACCTTGAAACATATTTTTTCCCCATAAAAGACATTGACAAGCATTGTATGAAAAAAACCAGACCATACGCCATTTATGGAAATACTACTTCTAATTTGCATCTCTGGGAAGCAGTCTCTCTACATTCCCTGGCATTATGGTTCCACTCTGGTTATCAGCCAGCAATGACAGTGGAACAATATCGGTCTAATGGAAATGTTGCATTTCCTTTGTTATACTGCAGCAACAATCATGATATAATTATGTCTTGCTACTTTATATGTTACATGTATAATTAAGACTTTGAGATAACCTAATTACAGCCTTCCAGTATCTGAAGGGAACCTACAAGAAAGATGGGGTGACAGGACAAGGGGGAATGGTTTCAAACTGAGAGAGAGTACTCCTCAGCACTACTTAGTACTCCTGCATTCAGCTGTTAAAAAAAAAAAAAAAAAAAGGCTACACTGAAATATGTCAACTCATATTCTTAACTTACTAAATTGGATCATAAACACCAGTTTACCAGAAAACTATATGTTTAGCAAAAAACCAAGCTTAAGTTTCACTTGATGTTTGATTTACTGATGGGAAGCATTCTCGATTACATATAGATCCTGTCAACTTGTTTCAAAATTGGAAGATGAAAAAAAAATTAAATGCTTGTCATTAACATGTCACATTGGATCAGAGAAGACATCAGTTTGAAGAAGTAAAGGTTCACTTAGTGCTTCTGAGATAGAAAGGCAAATGCATGCAATTATGTCAATATTTAGATATAAACCTGCCAATCTGAATTATAAACATGTATAGCTCTTCACTCAGTAAGTTTTTACAGTGCCAAAATCAACCAACTATCATATGTCTTACACGTTTCTCATGAATGAAACTATGACTTTTGAAACTCACTGCAAAAACAGCAGAGGGCATAGTTTTGCTCCGTGTGACCTGCTTAGGAATTTATATTTATCTTCCTTTGCACCAGTTTTCCTGAGGCCATTGTAGAGCAACATTACCAGAATCAGAAAATCCAAAAGAAATGACCAAATGGATCTGATAGCATTGTCACTGGTGTCACAGAACCAGCTTATCAGCAAAGCCTAGAAATTCCTAAAAGGTCCCTAAGCTGCTGCTTAAGCAAGCATATCTCGTACACATGGAAAAAAAATCTTCTGATGATTCCTGTAATTCATGATCAAGAACAGGGAAAATAAATGAATCTACTCTAAATTTCTCCTGTGAGGCCCTTCATTTTATCCATTTTCAATTTAAATCAAGTTTCAACAAGTGCTAGAAGCAATAAACCACAGTCCCACATGTTACACAGTTATTAATATGGACATGCAAAAACTAATCAGAGAGACACTGTTACTCAAGTTAACACACATACAACCAAATAAAAGTGCTTTTACTCAGCTATTATTTTTTTCTTCTCACTTTGTCCTCTCTGTATGCTTGCTTCCTTCTTATGCTACTCCCCTAGTAAGGTGCAATAGAAAAAGAGCCTCATAAGAGGCATCTACTTGGCTTTTTTTTTTTTTTTTTTTTTGGTGGACCTAAGTGGAATTGGGAAGTTTTCCCTATGCTGCTTGCTTCCTGAGGGCTCCTTCTTGGAAAAAAAAAAAAAATCCTAGCAATCAGCGTAGCATGGTGAAATGTAGAAAGTCCAGAGTCATGCTGGAAAGCCTACTGTTCTTTCCCAGAAGTTACATTAGCCACTTCTCTTGCCTGTCACACAGGCTTATCCCTCAGGCAAAGTGGAGAGAGGGCAACTAAAGGAATTACTGTGAAAAGACACAGATAATTAACAGTAACAGAAAAATTTGTAGCGAAGTGCTGCTCCTTTGAGATGGTTTTAGCCTCTCCACAAAAACCTGCTGCTCTCTGAGCTAATTCTCTTGGTGAGATGAAGCTCTAGAGGATGCAGTGAGAGCCCCGGTCATTTGACAGTAGAGGGACAAGAGCACCACGTGCTTCTCTCAAACAGCATTTATTCACTGAAGACCACGTGGTTCAGGTGCTTATCAAATAGAAAGCTTTACATAGCATGGCTACATTCAGTTTATTTTGACAAGAAAAGGTGTATGGACCAAGTCTGTACCTAATACTGGTCTTGACAGTCAAAGGAGGAAAGGCTTGAATCAGTTTTTAAGTTCAAATTAAAGACCAGTTGCTTTGTCTGCTGATTCCAGCTCCTATTTTAACAGCCAACAGAAACCTTGTCTTCCAAGCTGAAACAGAGTGAACTTGGCGTAATACCATGCCTGCAAAGCCAGCTGTAGACCCAGGGCATGTATTTGGCACAGCTGGGCTTCTACCCTGCCATCCAATTCAAGCAGGGCTGCTGCAAAAAAGATCGGCCCGGGACTGCTCTCACTGACACCAGGGACTGCTGCAGGCTGAATATGGTTAATGCAAACAGTGTTTATTGACCTTGAACACAGAAATCATGTGCTTGCTACAGAAATTGCTATTTCATATGGCACGTCTTCTGTAGTGGCCACAGACACCCTTCTCAATGAGATGCTCTCTACAGTTGCCCTCTAAAGTACCTGAAAGGAGGTTGTAGTAAGGTGGAGGTCGATCTTTTCTCTCAAGTAACAAGCAATAGGACAAGAGGAAATGGTCTCAAGATGTGCTAGGGTAGATTTAGATTGGGTATTAGGAAAACTTTATTCACTGCAAAGGTGACCAAACATTGGAACAGGCTGCCCTGGGAAATGGTTGGGTCACTCACCCTGGAGGTATTTAAAAGACAAGTAGGTATGGCACTTCGGGACATATGGACTTGGCAGTGCTGGGTTAACAGTGGGACTGGATGATCTTAAAGGTCTTTTCTGATCTGAAGAAAGGTTCTATGATTCTATGCACACAAAAAGAGAAGGCAGCTATTTGCCATTACCTTGAGCGAGACTTGTCTTTTGCAGAACTCATTTCTGGCTGACACCCTAACAGGCAAAGAGCACTCCCACTGTTTTTGAAATCCCTCTACTTGTTGGCCAGACTATCTTGGTTGGGAAAACAAGGAAACACTGTATTTCAAGCAGGTTAGACTTTTAACTTAAAACTATTCTCTGCTCTTTTGCTTCCCCTTATGAAGTTGCCAAGCAGATAGATATTTGAGTTCTGGGAGCAGAACTCGGTTCACAGTAAATGAGAAAGCCACCTTTAAAGAACAGCTTGCACTTGGTAAGGGGTAAATATACACTGGCTGCTCGCCCAGAGGTTCTCTTTTGCCTTTAGAGGGACAGAGAATGGGAGAGAAGGACACAGTGAACTTTACTGTTAATTAATTCTCTAAGGATAAGGAAGATGAAAAATGATACAATGACATAGTATTGGGAAAACATGTTTTTTGAATTCCAAATGCAGTTCCATTAACTCTTCATGCTTTGTAATTGTACAGAAAGATTGCATATTCATTAAGACTCATTTACAGCAAAATCAGACCAGACTGATCAATCTGTTGCACTCATTACACCGATTTACAGATCTGGGTAAGATCACCTTAAGTAAGCTACTAGCTTGTCCCCCTACCTACCTAGGGGACAAGAATGCCATACATATTTTTCCAGTCAGTCATTTCAGTTGTTATGAGTTCTGCCTTGTCAATAGTTCATTGCAAATAAATTAAAAAAAAATATTCTAGGTCCACTTCCATTTCCAGAGTTATCTAGGACTAAGACCCCTCTAGCCTGTGTTATCCAGTGACCTGCTGAGTACTGTAGAGAGCAGGGGGTAGTAGAACATCAGATTTAGGAGCAGAAAAAAATGGTTAAAAATAAATCAACGGGCCATTGTGGTTTACATCTCCTAATTAAATGAGGGATTTTTTGTTGTTGAAGTTTAGAAGATGAAGAAAAATATAAGTGTTTCCAGCTTACCATCTACACAATTACACAATTCCACCTTCCAGCTTCATAAGAACATAGGGAGATGGCAAGCTAAGTTTATTACTACAATGTATGAAATGTGCCAGTGGTAAAGATTCCTGCTGCTCAGTAAGGCAGAATAGGTTAAACTTTTATTTCATTAATTTTTAACCCATAGGGATAATATTTTCTTTTTTTTTCTTCCCTTTTTTCTTTTTTCTTTTTTTTCCCCATTTTTAATAATTTTTTTTCCTTTTCTGCAAGACTTGTTTTCCAGCATTTTGCTAACTTTTGGATGAAGTATTTAATGATTAGGTCCTGTACCTGACCATTTTGCTCCTTAGTGTTTGTTGTGCTTATCAATTAAACTTTGCCTGCAGGTTTGGAAAAACACTTCTATAACCAATGTGTGAGTTATTTACATGAATATCTACTCCAGTTATTTAAAGAAACACAACAAGTATAGGTCTCTATAGCTGTAAAAGCTGCCTCTCTGTGTTAACTAAGAACAAATAATATATTCAAGGTACAAATGAGGCACTAGCAGAATAGAGTCTGCCTAGCCTTTTCTTTCTCAATGAGAGAAACTGCAAGCAGATAGGATGTGAGGTGTGGGGAAAAAGAAAGGAAAAAAATTGCTTATGAATTTGATTTAATTTATTTATGACATAATATTGAACATTTAATGTAAAATTAAGTAGACTAAATGGTTTATTAATGACAGAATAGAGAATATATTACTCTTGATTCATACATCTACATAATGTGTTGTTATACATCAATAAAACATTTTCTGTTGATTATGCACTTTATGTATTAATCACCCCAACATTTTTCTAAGTGTTATACATTATTTATGCAACGTATTGCTAATTACTGCAACACCAGTTCTTCCTCTTTTGAACAGCCTCTTCAACTCATTTGAGTTAAGTCTTGCCAAATTAATTAGGATGCTGTGCATCCCATTATTTGATTGCATTTATATTTTACTTTGTTTGAAAAAAAAGAGATTGCCCTGATTCTTAAATAGTTACTAGCGTGTGCTATTTCCAGCTTTTTCTTTACTGCTCACTGGACACTTTGAAATGCTGGCAACACGCAATGTACAAAATGCAATCAATGACTCAGCTGTCAATGGCTGATAGAAACATAATATCCCACGTCTTGCTTAGCTTTATCACATGACCTTACTCAGTAAGTTATTAATAACCTTACCTTAAATACCAGTTCTCCTATCAGTCCGTTCCATGACCCATCATCCTGAGGACTCCCGTACTTGTGATCCGGTGCAACATAAATTTCGTACTTAAAGCCAAGGTAAGTAGCCAAGGCTTCCAACACGTCTATTGAGAAGCCCTGATACTTCTTGGGTTTTCCCAGAACATTTTCAGACACCATGACAAAGGGCTCTTCCTAAACAGAAAACAAAGGTGGAAACTGTTAATAAATGCCACATTTGGGTGCTGAGGGTTTTTTTAAGCCAAAGAATATTTGAATATCACTTACACAAAACTTTTCTACAACACATTATTAGAAGTGCTGCTCGCATTTTGTGAAATGTTCCTTTGTTATGGATATACTTCAAGAGAGAAATTTTATTTTTTATTACGTATTTCTGAAGTAAACCTTCTGCTGTAGCTTTACAACTGAAATGCTTTTTTGTAATGATTTCTGACCACACTTACAGTTGGCAGGACAGACATACACTCAGTGTCGGAGGATTCTACAGCGCTGCAATCCTCCACTGGCTGGGTAAAGACTGTATCTAGCACAACCACTAATTCATGTTCCAAGGAACGAAAAACATGGCAAAACAGAAACACAGAAGGACATCACTCTTGTCCTTCTACTGTAATCTGAATATAAGCCAGTTGACTTTAGAGAGTTCTATCCAAAGAGAATCCATTTGATTAGTTTAGGGACAGTAAATTCTGGGACTCAAGTTTATCTCTAAGAATGACCATAATAAAGGATACAAATAGATACTGAAAGTTGTAATTCATAGGTCAGATTTCCAAACAACACACTTTTCTTTTTATTTTCCTCAAGATCTGTAGAAGTTTTCTCTATTTTGTTATTAATATTTCTGAAAAAATTTCCCCCACTCTGTTATTCTTCCTATTGCATAATTATCCCTAGACATTCTCCTTCACTTTTTTTTACAATGATACACAAAAAGAGATCATATTTCTAAGCACAAAAACATAAATTTGCCATGGGTGAATTTCACTTATGTTTGTTCTTCATTTTCTCTGTAAACACATCTGATCTAAGTAGAGCAAAAGTATTAAATCTTTCCCAAAAGCATGAAGGCACTGTAATATTTAGGTGGGTTTTTTTTGTTTTGTTTTGTTTTTTTAAAATATGCTACATTTCATCCTTTCAATTCTTTACATGGTGCTGTAATTTTGTATGAGTTTATCAGAAACATCTATTCTGAGTTGCAAAAAAGTTAGTTCCAACTTGTCATGGCTTGTCCAGGACAAATACACGAAATCACTCCTTGACCACTTTATTCTAGTCTGCAAAACCCACAAACATACAGAAGAAAACAGAATCCATTTTTTGTAGTATTGGTGGCCCAAACTTTAATTGTATCTCAAGTAACATTTTTGTTGGTGTTTAAATTATTTATTTCTTTATTACTCTACTAATCATCTCTGTTGACGACTTTGAGGCCAAAGTACTTTTCACAAATTTTTCACTAATACTATAACTCACTAATATTTTTTGTTTGTTGGAATGTCCTTCTATAGGAATAGGCATCACTGAATTACAGGCAGGATGTTCTCAGAAAAAGACTGCACTGGCAGAATATTCTTTTTTGACTGTAGGAAATCCAAAAAAAAAACCACAACCACAAACCCCAAACCAACCAACTAACCCCTACCCCTGACCAAAAAAAAAAAAAAACCAACCAACAAACAAAAAACCAGAAGGCTTGACTGTATCAAGTTATTATTTCCTAGCTGTCAGATAAAATTTCTTTCATATTATCCAAAATCATTGAAATTCACTGAAAATGAAGGAGAGCAAATGCAAATGAAATTTTTAATTTTTCCAGTGCTCAGGTTCTAGGAACATTGAAGGAATTGAGATTAAGTTGATGAAAGTTTCTCCTAAAGGAAAACACGGAGTGCATTCAGTTTTGCTGATCACCTGAATGAGATATTCCATAAATATAGATTCAAAATTAATGAAAGAAATGTTTCTGCAGAGAATAAGTACGGTAGTTTATCAATCTAAACACATTGTGCACAAAATTCTAAAGATGTGTATACAAAGGGTGTTTTAGAAGTTGATAATTTTCATATTAGAAAGGATTAATTTTTATCACTTATAAGTTATTTAGAAAATAGTTGCTCATAAACTGATTTTCTCTTCAGTTAGTTAAAAAGCAATTGCTCATTTTACCCTGTTTAAAATGCACTTTGCCACAACTAATACAGTGGTTTATTAAACCATGTAATATAGTTTGCTCTTGGGAGATTTACAAAAAAACCCCAGTGTCCAGTGTTCTATATATTTAATGAAATATAGTAAATAAACTTTATGCAAAGCAACTAATCTCCCAATTTCTGTTGAAGCCTGGAGGAGAAAACTATTTAATCATATTCAAAACAAAACAAAACCAATCTACTGCTATGATTTTTTTTTCTTTGTAATTATTTATATTTCTCAGAAGGCATCAAAAGAGGACAAAAATATTTGTCTTGATTTTTCCCCCCACAAATGCTACAGGCTGAAACTATTGCAGTTGTCCTCTTTTTTTTGCACTGGCAAGGTACTGTGAGAGCTCTTACAGTTTTGCAAGATGGATGATCTGCCTCACTGGACCCCTTAGGTATCTGATATATTTAGGGGGTGGTTTTGTATCCAACATCAATGGAGATTCTTCAAGAGAGGAGCTACTTTCATTCAACTTCACCTCCAACACGCCTCCTTGTCAACTGAACGCAGCACTACTAAGCCCATGGTAAGGGCTCCTTCTCAAAATAGCTCCACAGTTATCACTATCTGGTTTCTTCTTGGGAACTAAGCTGTGCTGCCCTGACACAAAGGGCAATGGGTTTAAGACTCGATGGATTTTATGAAGTATTGTGGGTTAACCCTCGTGGACAGCTAGGCACCACACAGCCAATACTACCTTCAGCAAAATGCAAGTCAGCAGGAAACAGGTAAAGTTTATACTGGGTGAGGTTGTGCATATTGCCTTTTACAGCTGTAAGAGGACAAAGGCGGATTTCAGAGGTGATTGTGCCCCCTGAGCAAGAGAAACTGCAAAATGCTAGCAGACTAGCACATCTTAGGAAGGCTAAAGGCAGACCCAAGACTAAGGCAACATGACATAAAAAAAAGGGAAAGTGTTGGGCAAGATCACATGATAGTACAAGTACTTTGGAGAAGTAGCTCAAGAAAATGCTTGTCTCCATTCACTTGCTGATTATTACATGTTTTAAGGAACAAGCCATACACTGACACAGGTTAACAACATGCTACATATTAAGACTGATATAATTTAACATCCCTCTCCCATGTGAGCAACTAGCTACCTTCTTATGCAATAGCTCAGCTGATGGTTGGCTCTTTTATTCAAGTAATTCTACTACTCAGCCAATACAAATACTCAGTTTTTGTCAGGTGGGTTGGTCCAGACAAATGTCAGAGCCAGGACAAGTGCTGGAGTAAGACTGCAAAAGCAGAAGAGAGGGAAGCACAAATAATATACTCTTTATGGTATGGTTAAGCAGCTCAGACATCTTACCCAAACCTATTTGCAGATATTCAACACAATATTATTTGAGCACATTTCAGAAATTAGGGCTTATAACTGAACTACTTGTTGAGTAAGGAGAGTGATTACCACTGTTTTCTACATGCAGAACTGAAATGCACAGATTTCATGAATTGCAGAGCTGAAAGTGAATCCAAGCATGATGGGTCAGGGAGAAATGCTTTAACCATAGACTCTTTTCCCACTATCTTATTTTAATTCATTAAAACATTTGTTCTTACACATGTATCTATGTTCTGGTGAACCATGAGTGTAAGAGCAGGAAAACCAACAGTGGAAGGGATGAAGAAGAAAGAACAAAGGAAGGTGGGATCTAAAAATGAGGTGTCTAGGCCCAGAGAGAGAAGAGTCTTAATCTTGAAAGGACTTCTTGCCAGGGTCAAACTGCAAGTGCCCTAGTCCAGGGAGAACTGACAGCAGGGAAACACAGGCACAAGAAGGGAAGATCACATATCCAAACTCCAGCCCTCAACCCCCACCCTGAACTTTACATAGTGGGAAGTAAATGGTAGAGAATTTATTTTGTTTTATTTTAAACTTATTAGTGGAAATCAGAGGTTGATAGTATAGAGCTTGGATTTAATAGAAGTTTAGTTGCTTTTTCCAAGAAGATAAAGGGCTAACAGTTCTGCCTATTCAGGACTTAGATTCTGGTGCATATAGAAATGAAGTAATTCAAGGTTTGTTAGTGCTTCAAGAATCTAAGATTAGAAGTACAAAATATAGTTTTTATTTAGTCTGATGAAATTCTCAGACATACCCATAATTTGGATAAAATAGTTGATCTGCAGTAATCCTCTTATAACCTTTACTAGACCACCTAATAAGGTTAAGAATAAGACAGAACAGAAAAGCTTTTGGGCAGAGAAGACCTTCATGTTTGAAAACAGAAGGAGCAATACTGAAGCTGAATCGCAGAAAAGAACAATTAGGCTGAGTTTAACTTGGTTATGTTAATTAATTAGACAATCAAAGAGAAACATCTGTTTGTAGCTGTGCTACAGATGTGGATGATAAAGTCAAGCAATAAATTTGGGCCTTAGAGGAGGCAGGAAGGGAGAACAAGAGAACGATTGCTTTTCAGGAGTTCAGGGACAACTTACACATAGTGTAAATTATATTCCTTAATCCAATCTCTCTATTTGTGATTATTTTTAGCCACTAGAATACTGACTCTAAATTCCAAGTTTTAATAGTAATCTTTTAATTCCTCAATGAAAATCAGGTTTAGGAGGTTCAGTGTTTTTGTACAGATTCTCTCTTCTTCGACACTTACAGAAAACTTTTTTGAAAGAACAGAAAAAGCACCACAGCACCCAAACTGAATACGTGAGAAGAACAAAAAGTTGAATTCAGTGGCCTGTTTACAATGAAGTGTTGGTCTTAGCCCAGCTGTTAATGATTTTATGTGTATGGCACTTCATTAGGAGAGTACTGAATGGGCAACAAGGCAGATTTTCTCTGCAATTCTGAGGGTGGATGCTATGGCTTTAAGCTGATACTTATTTTAGGATAGAAATTATATGGAGGTAGGACACACTGCTCTGCTGCACTCATTTATGACACTCTAATTATAAAAATGCTAAATGCTAAAAAGAAAGTGCTAGAATGTACTTTATAAATGGAAAAGCAAAGGCAAAATAGAATGTTTTGAACTATTTTCCTTATCAGCTGTATCCTCTTTGTCCCTTAGCACAGACAGAAAAACTTCCTAGCCAGAAGGCTATACAGAAAATATTAGGTGAAGAAAAAGTTACTTGCATTTGAGGTCAGAGGAACTGATCACTGCTGGGATTTACAGCACAAATTGGAACGTTATATGCTTCTACTATGTTTAAAGAATACCATGTTCAGTTTTGGCCTTCCACGTCAAGAAAGACATTGAGGTGCTGGAGCATGTCCAGAGAAGGGCAACAGAACTGGTGAAGGGTCTGGAGCACAAGTCCCATGAGGAGCAGCTGAGGGAGCTAGGGTTGTTCAGCCTGGAGAAAAGGAGGCTCAGGGGGTCATTATCACTCTCTACAACGACCAGAAAGGACATTGTGGCATGGTGGGTGTCAGCCTCATCTCCAAAGAAACAAGAGGAAATGGCCTCAAATTGCGCCAGGGGAAGATTGCATTGGATATTAGGAAAAATTTCTCCACTGAAAGGGTTGTCAAACGTTGGAACAGGCCTCCCAGGGAAATGGCTGAGTCACCATCACTGGAGGTTTTTAAAAGACATGTAGATGTGGCATTTTGGGACATGGTTTAGCAGAGGACTTGGCAGTGCTGGGTTAATGGTTGGGCCTGATGAACTTAGAGGTCTTTTCCGACATAAATGATTCTATGATTCCAAGAAGAGAGTTTTGAAATTAGGTAATTATAGGGGTGGTTAGAATTCATAAAGCATATGAAAATGACCTCTGTGTCTACTCATCAGAAAATACTGAACACACTGGAATATAATACTTTAATACTGACACTGTATTCATTAAATAGGACTCTTCATTCATTAAATTTTCCATTCTTTTCTACCGAAAATAGAGGAAGGAAAAAGAAAAAAAAAAAACAGAAGGAAGAAATGAAGCCCACTTGTGGGCAAGACTGTCAGTCTGTGCTTGACACTGACTCAGGAAACAGTGGACAGGCACATTAAATGATTTGCATAGTCCAAGCAGAGCTCTGGCAATCTCAGGAACTAAATATTCACTGTGACACTTTATAAACTCCTATTACCTGCAAAGGCTAAGAAACTGCTCCCAAAACTGAAATTCACTCTTACTACTAGATATCTCAACTCTCTTCCAATGGCTGCTGGATGACTAAGCACAGTCATTATAACCAACAAGAAGCACTAAGTCTCATAAACCATGACCAAAACATTTTCAAGCACAGGATGCTGTTGTTTTGTTGTTAGGTTTAATCTCCTTTTCCTTGACTCATAAAATAATTACAGCCCTCTCCTTTCAAATGTTAGCCATTTTGCATTTCCTTACCCAAAAGATTTCAGTGAACTACGCAGCCCCAAATACCTAATTTCCTCAAGTGTTTTATTGACCACTGTGTTGGGGATTTTATTTGGACAAGAACAGCCCAGCAGCTTGTAATTTTTTAATTGAACAGCAATGTACATAACTTCATGTTAGAATCAATGACCAAAATTTAATTGAAACATTTCGGTCTCTCATTACAGAAATTCTCCCACTAGCAAGTTATAAAAGTTGCTGCAAAACATAACACAACCTCCTGTGCTTAATAACATTAAAGATGAAGGTTTTAAATCTAAAAAATCTTGCATAATTAAATACTACTTATTCGATATACTGTTGTGCCAATGGGCTGTGTAACAGTATTGGCACCAAAAATCACTGTTCTCAGATCCTGTGCTTTTCAAACACATTGATTAGAAAGCCAGTTGTACTAACAGAGAAGTTGCCTTGTCTGCAGCAAGAAGCTAGTTCACATCCCAGAAACGCACTACAATATTGAGGGTATTTCACATGTGGCCCTTGTCTACCAGTATTCTTACGCACTTGCTGTGTGCATAACTCATCTGTCACTTTTTTGATGATAGTTTTATGGTCATCTTCAACAAGACATGAAGTTTGCTCTTTCAGTGGCAATACTTTAAACGGTAGTTTTTTCTCCTGAATGAAATAGCAGTTTCTGAATTTATTACGCTCTTTAGTTTAGAGCTATTTAGAAGAAACAAACAAAAAATGTTAGCTCCTCCCAGTTCCTCCCATTGCCCTGCAATTGGAATAAGACATCTTTCAAAGCGATCTATGGCAATGGTCTATTAAGATGCTGCCAAGCTTTGAGTATTGATTTTAATTCACAATAACTTAATGCAGGTAATAGCTCTTTCTGAACCATGATAGTTATATGATAGGAACATGGATTGAGATTGGAATTGATTGGAGTGTTTTAGAGTACATCTGAACAGAACAATGGTTGCTTTAATGTAGCTAGTTCAGGTACTTGAATTAACAAGAGTGTAGTATGGGTATATTAACCTGCTGGGAGCTGCTTTATACTTCTTCCAGCAGCCTTGCAAGAGGTCCTATTCATAAGGAGCTCTGTCATGCAGTTCATGTCCTTTTCAATCTTGCATAGTATGGAAGGATCTTTACAATCAGAGTAAGAACCACTTTCTTTTTAAAAGTCAGATTTCCTGTGTGTTCTGTGAACCATATGGATGCAAATATGCCCACAGAGCAGAAGGGTAAGGGTCAGTGAGAAGATAAGAGATAAGGAGCCCTGAGAGGTAGCTCTTGACACACAGTTGAGTTAAAAACTGGTCCTACCAGGTTTTGCATTGCACCTACCTTATTGTCAAGCTGTGGCCCCAGCCAGGTCCCAAAACACTTGAATTTCTTGATATTCACCTCATCTAGTGCATAGTACCTGCTACTTTAGAAAAATGGATTGCAAATTTTAATTGAAAACCAAAAGGGGCTGGGCGTCCCAGCAGGGTATGATATTAAAGCTTGTCAAACAAATGATCACAGTAGGTATGTGCAGTGTGAATAACTGTAAGGCTTATGACCTGTTTTAATACAAGCTAGGTAGTTCAAAGGGACATAAACCAGCTCTTAAAAAAGGCCTATGCCCAGTCAAGAGCAATTTAAATTTGGCCCTTGTACAGGTATAGTGGTGGGAAGAAGAATGGAAAGACAGGCTCTCTCTCTATCAAGAAATATTAGTTGCTGCTGTTACAGTAATGATTTCAATTATAACTATTTTAAAGAAAATCTCATCATGGCACAGTACTACCTGAGGGGGGGTGGGGGGAATGTATTTTCCAAGAGAAACATAAATTCAGATGTTTGCAGAGAAGAACTGAATGAGAGTACAAGGGGGGAGGAGGCTACTCCACCCCCAAATTTTTGGCAAAACAAGGAATACCTGATCAAGGCACACATTGTCCTGATAGGTCCTTGTGTACCAGTTAGGGTGCTCAGTTATCAACACTGAAGAGTTACAAGGGAACAGCTTAAATGGCTCCTGTCCTCATTTTCTACTTACTAAAGTAACCTTAAACAGGACTGGCAACCCTCAGAAGAGAAGTAGAGCAGATGGCGGAGAATAGGATGCAATTTAGGAATCTTATTTTTTTCTATCTCTGTTTATGGGTTGTCATTTTCATCCCAAGAATGAAATGCACAAATTCCACTCCTCTCTGCTTCTTTGTTTTAATACTGTCACTTTCTCTGCAATGATAAAACAAACTTTTTAGTAGGGACTTCTTGCACTGGGACAAGAGGTTATGCTTTTAAACCATAAGAAGGTAGATTCAGACTAGATATAAGTAAGAAATATTTTATAATGAAGGTGGTAAAACACTGGAAAAGGTTGCCCAGAGAGGTGGTGGATGGCCCATCCCTGAAAACATTCAAGGTCAGGTTGGCTGGGGCTCTGAGCAACCTGGCCTATTTGAAGAGTCCCCTGCTCGTTGCAGGGGGGTTGGACTAGATGGCCTTTAAAGGTCCCTCCCAACTGAAACTGCTCTATGAGTCTGTGTTTCTATTCTATACTAGAGGCTCAATTTTTTTCATTAAGCACCCAAGTACATGAAATACACTGACGTGGATGCAAAATTGGCAGGCTGACTGCATATATGAAAGGGAAGCATATGGCCAAGTATTTTTGAAATGTTTTAACTATAGCACACATGGTATATACTAAATGGTATATACACAGTATATAAAAAATATATTGCTAAGTAACAGTATATAGAGATTTTATGGCAGACTTCAGATACAATAAACTGCATCGTGCGGCTTTTCTGACATTTAAACTCCAGTGCATAAATCAAAGAAGGATTTATCCCTTTCAGGTAAATGATTGAAATATGTATGTGCAAAGCACAAATACCACAACTGATGAAGAGTCAAGTAGTGTTTCTTAACCTTACCACCTTCTGAGGCACTTCTGCTGCCATAAGAAATTCCCTATGGTGCACTATAGTCCAATATACCAGTAAGGCTGATAACACAGAACATTATATAATTTAGTATAATACATGCTTTAATTAAAATTATTTTTCTTAAAAGATTACAGGCACTGGTTCAGACAAACCACAGCCTGATGGGATGAAGAAGGCTTTAAAGAAGTCTACAACATTCAATTGTCAAAATGGGGAATGGGATCAGGACTGCATGAGAAAAATGATCACCTAATTAAAAAAATGGGAGAAAGTAGAAGAGGCATTACCTATGAGACTATTCTACACTATTATAAAATATTTATTCAATATTTTATGAGGTCTCCTGCACATAATCTTTGCTGCAGTTGATCTTTATTTTAAAGTCATTCACTGATGTTTTAGTCCTGCCATTTTTTATCCTTTATCAGTTTCTGACTGTTTGTTCCTCTGCATATGCTTAAACATTGTCTTTTTTCATCTTTCTTATGCCTGTCCTTTTCCCAATCACCCTGAAAGCTTCTCCAGCTTCTTGGAAAGGATTTCTTTTTTACTTTATTTAAACCAGTACTGGAAGTCAAATCCCAAAGACAATTTCAGCTTTTAAAACAGGCCTCAGTTTCATAGCTTACTTTTCATCTTCTCTCTGAGTAATAAGTTCAATAGAAAAAGGTACTGAAGATGCAGACCTCCTGCCAGCTCATGTCCCTAAAGACATTGTCTGCTTTCAATTTTTTTTTTTTTTCCTAATCTGGGCAACAAATGCTCATGAATTTAATGCCAGCTACTGAGAATTGAACTAGTCCACATATGATAACATTTTCCACCGTGCAAATGATGGTGGTTTTTTTTCATTTTGGTTTTCTTTTTGCTATGCTTATCCACCCTTTTGCCAGTCCTCTCACTGCATCATGTCTCACAGTGCCCACCTGGAGTCAGGGGTACCAAACTGCAGCTTCATGCAAGTAACCTACAGGTAATAACACTCAGTAGTGAGTTGGGATTTATGGAGAAGAATAATTCAGCATGGCTTGCTATTATCTTTCTTGCCTCCACCCTGTCTGCATTTTTAGAACCTTCCAGATACGAAAATACATTCCTGTATGGGAGCTGTATCAAATTGTCATGTAAAGTCACAAATATCTTTTGCACCATTAGGATATTATACATTATGCCTTTTCAGAAAGGGCTCTGTACTTTTCAGTGAAGGTGTTAATGCTTTAAAATGGGGAAATTTAAACTTTTGCTGTTTTCGAACAACAGGGGCTTTTTTAGAAACATGATTTTGCAAATACCTGCTGGCCTCTTCATTGTCAAACAGGCCAAATCTCATTCCATTTCTACTAGCTTATCATTCATATGAATAATTCATTAATTGTCACAGCTAGTGAAATGATATTATGAGAATATCTGCTGTATTCTAGGTCTCTTTCAATAAAAGTGAACAGCTGAAAAAGAGGAGGATAAACTGAAATAGTCCAAATAGATATATAGCTTATTTTTTTTTCTTGGGCAATAGTTCATTCAAGATACTCTGAATTTGTTTGGAATTATTATGCTGACCTTTGATTGAGGTACATTTCAGAAACCCAGATTACATTTCAGAAATTCACCAGCAAGTCACTTGAACTTAAGAGCAACTTGTCAAACAGAAAGTTCAAACTTCAGCTGCATGTGTGGAAGCAGTCCAAGAAAGAGACATCTGGTATTTAAGTAAGACAAAATAAACCTTTTCTAGAAGTGTATAAAGTGCAATGCTAATCCAACTCAGATTCAAATGTTGAATCACATGTACACAAACACGATTATAGTTCCCCTCAGCATAAACCACACAGAAATATTTTTATTACTATTTATGCAAAGGGGAGAATTCATATTAACTGCAGAGGAGCCAGGATTCCCTGCCAAATGAAACCAGACAATTTCCATTTTGGGGCCATACTGTATTCTCTCATATTCACTAAGAGATTATGTTTTGGATCTGCAGATACGTAGCCCATAATTACTAAATTTATCTAGGGAAAGGAATTAGTAGATGGATATGGATGATGGGAATTGTTCAGCACTTGCTTATTGAAAGACTGCTTTGGGGAAATTAGTCACAATCATTTATCATTTTCAGACTTCAGACTGTTTCATTTCACAGTGAGTATAATGCAGTATAAACCCAGGTGTTGCAATTTGCTATCATCTCAAATTCTACTGCAATTTTTAGAACAAGTCCTTTTCAACCTGAAGGCATAACAAAATGAAATTGGAAGAGAAGAAGGGTTGCTATCCAGAAAGACATGAGAGATTTGAA
Source organism: Empidonax traillii (assembly GCF_003031625.1). NCBI lineage: Eukaryota > Metazoa > Chordata > Aves > Passeriformes > Tyrannidae > Empidonax > Empidonax traillii. The sequence continues at coordinate 655,155 of NW_020955624.1, read as the reverse complement.
GTGTTAACAAAAAAATTACCAAATTATTGTTAACTTCTCAAATCTCAATGAAAAAGAAACCTATGAATATTCAAAGGTATTATCTGATTTTAACACAAGTCATCTTGTTTCTCCAGATCAAAATCATACTCTTAGAAACTGGCAGAATTCATAACAGTAACTAATCATTCATAGTCTGTATAGGTTCTTTTAACAGAAATATATTGACTTAATTGAAAAACTGGGAGGAAGATGAAAAGGAAGTATAATAAAGAACAACACTAAAATAAAGTTAACCCGTGAAATCCCTCCTGCACACGTGCCAAAGGAAAGAATCACACATCTTCATCACACAGGTAAAATATAAATTTTCAGTTTTGTCCTATCCAGCACATCTAAAACTAGTGAGGAGACTGAACTGCCATGTGCTCTGTGTTGAAATTAAAATGTTTGTCTTTATTAGTAATATTAATATTTACTATATTAAAATGTTCATATTTATTATTAATATTAATGCTTACTATATTAACACAGTATATTATTATTATTATTTATTACTTCTTATCCTATCAGCATAACTAATTACTTTTTTCTATCTTTGCAAGTTGCTAAATATTCACGCTATGATGACTTGGAAGAAGTCATTATAGCTCTCTGGCAAGCTAACTAAGATAACAAGGGATAAGTAAGAGTGGGGAGAGAGGGAAGAAAGAGAACTAAAAAAAATTCTAAGAATCTAACTTGAATTTATTTTTCTATGCAACATCCACAGATCTTTTTTTGTCAACGATACATAATTATAGTGAATCAATTAATATAAGTATCAGGTAAAACAAAGACCAGCCACTGCCACTGTGATAGTATTTTGATAAACATGCAATGTTCACCCCTTACTACTTTTTCTGTGCATGCACCCTTCTTATTGTTGTTGCTGTTGTTTGGTTTGGTGTTGTTTTGGTTTTTTTGGAGTTTTTTCTTTGTTTGTTTGGCTGGTTTGTTTTGTCTTGGAGATACTATCACAGGAAGTTCTTTAGTATACTAAATGCCATAAACAGACTAGGCACCCTGACAGATAATAGTATTTAAATACCCATAAAATTGCTGGAGGGGTACAAAACTGTTCTGGTACTTTCACTTTCCACCCCTGACTGAGCCTCTTCCTTCATCATGCAATGTCAGCAATGCAACCTGTGAAAACTCCTCATCTTGTTCTTTATAAGCAAGCGGTCAGGCCCTCAGGCACTGAACTGGAACCTAAAAACAGGAGCAGATAGTATCAAAAGGGAAATAGCTCAATATAACCTTTACAGTTCTGCAGCCCTTGGTCAAATTTGTATTTGGGCATTGGTCCAAAGAGGGCTAAAAGTGTCTCTTATTAATTATTATATTAATTTCTTCTTCTTTTTTATGTTTTTCCACTCTAACAACTCCTCGAGCAACAATATGCTGACCTCATAACACGAAGTGCTTTCCTATTCTGGTAGATGTTGTCTGTTCAGCTTTAAACCAAGAACTGTGCTGCAGCTGCTAAATGCAAGATGTTCACAAAGGGGATGAACCTGGCTGGAGAAAAGCCAGGAGGAGACAGTAGATGTTTTACTGAACTGATGTTACTCACCTTAAGTTGACCTTGAATATTTTTCAAGTGCAACAACTTGTGTCACACTGCATTCAGTTTGGTAAGGTAATTGGTATTCAGTCATTTAGAGTTTCAGCTAGGTAACTTCAGCTAACGAGGCATTTGAAGTTGCCCTTTATCAGTTCATACATTTGTGTTATCTAATTTAGAATGTCTCTGTGGAAGAAGTAGGTTCTAATGTGTTTGATTCAATCTGAAGTGAGCTGTACTGCTAAATAATTTTATTTTGTGGAAAATGCTCCATTGTTCTGATATTGATAAGCTTAAATTGGACACTCCAACACCAACTAATTTCTTGGTAAAATGTTGTACTTAATAAAAAGATGGGGCAAGAGGAAGAAAATATATTCTTGCCAGTGCAAAAAACTGAAGATCTGCTTACCAGCACTGTCACCACACGCAGAACCACTCCTCGCATGTTATTCTCCAGCTTTCTGTCTGTTAGTGATCCATTCAGACCAGTGACAGGATTCCAGCAGCCGAGCTAAAAGAGAAAACATAAATAATTTCCTCATTGCCCATAAAAGTTTGCTAGCCATTCTTTTTAGGTGGCTTTAAGTAGAAACATATGTAATAAACAGGACCACCCTCTGGAATCAATGGGATGGAAAATCAGGGAAGGGCTTGTGCACAGATTCATCTTTAAAATGAAAATTAAGCAATTAGGGATATCGGTTTGCACTTTTAAATACCAGCGTGCAATGGATGACAGTATCCAGGACTTGGGGTTATATGCATTTCTTTAGACAAGCTCTGGAAGAACTTCTATATTACTGAAAAACATTTAAAAAGTACTACGGCTGTAGCAATACTTCTACTTTACTTTTAGTTGTACACTAATGAAAGAAATAATAGCTACCATAAGTTTAGCACTCTGTCAGCTCCAGCTCATCCTTCCTAGTGGAACTCCGACAAAAGGAATTACATCAGTTTTAATTAAAGCTTATACTACTACTAATTGCTAATGACACAGCAGTAATTTAAATCCAGGTTAAAAACCATATGATGATTGAGAGAAAGATCATAGGATAAGCACATCACAATATTGAGAAAGAACTGCAGTTGATAATACAGAAAAGAAATTCAGCCATGGCATGGTTTGCATTGGTGTTATAGTATTTCTTGGGCTTCTGTCAACAGAAGCTTTTGCTCAGGAATCTCTCCAACCAACTGCCTTTCAAACTAAGCTCAGTAGATACTGACTTGTAATTCAGCTTCTCTGAAAATATACCTGGCCTACATTTTTATATGATGCTTATCTTGGGTACAGAGAAACAAATCAGTCAACACATATCCTTTAGCATCACATACAAACATAACCAGTTTTGGTTTTGAAAGTCGCTATCCCACTCAGCTAGCCTGTACAATTACCTGTGTTAAATTTAAAACCCAACAGAAAGACAATGACTGACTTCAGAGGACTTTGAAGCAGAGTTTTAATTGTGGCTAATGCCTACGTAAAGCTGTTACACAGCCAAAGAAGCAGACACCTGCAGGTACAAATTCTTGCCCTGAGTTGCCTTCTCCATGGACCTTGCATGAAGTCTTTCCAGGGATGCTCACCTTCTGACTCAGGTAGCTACTCTAAACCTCTAAATCCAGGGGCTTTTCATGTCCCTATTTAAAGGGACGAAAAGCCTTGCTCCCTCTGGAAAACCAAGATTAACATTAGTAGGCTCCTGCTGGGTCCTGGGCCTCTACTAAGACTAGTCTCTTGGAGAATTCAACCCTGCAGAGAAATATAAGACGTAAAACATCTAAAACATTCATGCAATTTGACACAGTCGCAGAAATGGCAATCTCAACCCATCTGAAAGGATCTGTAAAGAAGGAGAGCACCTTTGCTGACTATGCTAGAAATTTACAGAAATGTTGTATATGTGTTTCACAGATCTTTCAAAGTGAAATAGAAAACAAGGAACAAACTTCAAGTAAATGTATTTGACAATTTCATAAGTGGGTAATTTGAAATATTTGTTTTCTTCAACACACCCACTACTTTAGAGCAATTTCCAAACTTTTTAATTTCAATATATTAATATAAATTCTTTGAAGATACCTCCTTAAGAAATGAGTGTCTCAAAAAGTATAAACCATAAGCTTTCTGCAATGATATAGAAGTTAGGTTTGACTCAATGATCTCAAAGGTCTTTTCCAATTTAAATGATTCTATAATTCTGTGTAACCCAAAAGAAGATGGCCTTAAAACAATGAAGTAATTTCTCTCTGCCATTTTCAGAAGCACTCAGAGCTGTTCTAATTCTTGCCATTTTGAAGGCAAGGTTATACTACAGTCAGGGAATGAGCAAGGATAATTATGAGTAATAACTGAATCAAGGATCTACTGGATTCAGAAAACCATCAGAAATCATTGAAAGCAGCAACAGGATACAAGGAGGAACAGAACTATGAGGTATCATATTAATTACTCATCTTGCCAATACCTATTTCTAAATAAAAACAAAAATAATCACTTCTTGGTTTCCTCAGTTCATGTTCCTATCTGATCACAAAGACCACCAACAAATTGTACTAGCCATCTCTGCTTCCTCTGTACCTCCAGAATGTATCTGTTCACAGCTGTTCACAGCAGCATGGATGGACTGCTGACATGTTCCAGGTCCTCATCACTCCGCTGGCAGGGCAACACATCGAGCTGAATAACCTAATTGCTGAAGTGTATTACCTGTAACAATGCAACGAAATGTAGCAGATGTACTTGAAGTATGTGTACTGTGCACTGTATGTGATGAACCACTGCCATCCTATGAAGCAAAGCATTTGGCAGTCTATGTCTTCTGTACTAAAAATATTGAAAACAGCACTGAAGTTCAGAAGAAAACCGGATTAAATTAATTTGGCGATTGTCATTCTTAGTCACACAAAGAAACTAATTAGAGCTTAGATCCAATTAGCATATCCAAATGTGTTGGATGTATAATTACTGCAGAAACTGTGCTGCTTTTGCCAGAATTAAAACCCTAGGAAGTTACTGAAGAGCCTTTGTATTCTTTCTAGGTTAAAGTCCATTTTTAATTATGTACGACTATGTGCACGTATTTATATAATTAAATTTTTAGCCTGACCCATTCTACCATTTTAAGGATTAAAAAAACCCTGCAACATAAGTGAGTCCTGGAAATTCAGCATAACACTGATTTTCCTTTAAAAAAGGCACTTTTTACTTTCAATTACTGTTCATTTAATTTTCCATTCAATTGTTCCTTTACGCAGCACAGTCATGGCAAAGACAAATGTGCAGTGTCTTGCCAACAAAGTTGAAATTGATTTTGAGTGGGAGCTGCTTACTGTTATTAGGAGAAAACAAATCAACATTTATTGATGACAATTTGAGCTTGTCATTGCAGCATGGAGCAAATGTAACTATTGCTGAAACAGCGAGATGGGGGTGATATGAAGCTGTCTCTTCAGCTTTATGTCTTGCCTAAATGCTTCTGCAAAACGTTTGCTGCTTCTGCATTTACTTCCTTTTTCTTTTGTTCTGTCTCTGATAGTTCAAATGAGAGAACAGATCAGACACTAACAGAATCTCACACTAACTCCGGTGAACTTCTGTTGATTGGTGATGGGAACTCTCCATTGGGCACAGTGCTTGTCATCTTTATGCCATATGAACTCTGTCATTTATAGTGCTTTGTACTTCTGTTGCAATTTCTTTTATTTATTCTAATGACAACTTTCTGCTAGAATTTGATATAATTCTGCTAGATTTGATATAATATGATGAAGATGGAAAACTTGACAGTCTTCTATTTCCTTTGATATCTAATTTACAATCTCATTCTGGTCATCCCACCTCCCAGCCTGTTATCCTCTCTGTCATCATTATTGGAATGGGTTTCGCTCTTCTGTTTTGCTGGTAGAGCCAAAAATGTACCTCTCTTCTTTAATAGAATTTTTTTCCTATATGAACAATACATTAAGGAAGTCTTCAATTTGTATATCAATATTAAAATAGGAAAAATCTATTTCATGCGTATTTGCAATTTCCAGGCACTGATTTATAGGGAACTTGGAATGCTAAAATCTATATTGCCTTTATGACAGAGCTTACAGCCAGTTTTTCTCCTATGAAATCAGTGAACTCTGAAGAATAACTGAGAGCTTTTCTTTTTATTTCTGGCAGAGTAAAGAGCAGATTAAAACTGTGTCAATTAATCAAGAAAAGTAAATTGGCCTGGTATGATCACAGTTGAGGACAATCACAGAAATAAGTAAAACACAAATACTGATATGAACTCATAACTTAAGTGCTTGTCACTACATCAAAGTGTAGAGTGTTCTTTTACTTCAATTAATTCAGGAAATATACAGGAACTGGTTCATCCAGCACTGCAGTGCAACCACCTCTGAATTCAGACTGTATCACAGCAATACTACCACCAGTCAAGAGCAGAAAACACTCTAGAGAAGCTGCAGTGGAAATCTGAGAGAGAAAGCAATGTTACCTCTGCAATTGAAATCTGTAAGGACACCAGGATTACTGAGTCCTCTTTATTTCCCTGGCATTTAAAGAAAGAAAACAAACAAAAAATCAAACAAACAAACAAAACCCCAAAGAACAATATCTTGGTTTTAGTATGGACAGCCTGACAAAACATTTCCAGTGGAAATTCCCACCACAGAGCACTGCTGAGGAACGGTTCCATTAGCAGCTTGTAGAGAGCTGGCCACTCACAGAAACACCAGCCTCCTCACCACATGTTCTTCACAAACTCCCTCCTCAATTTTCACCCAGGTCCAACGTGCTTTAGGAACTGACTTTTTCCAAGATGCGACTTCAACAGAAGAAATGTGCGTTAATAATCCCCTTTTCCGTTCCAAAGCATAATAAATTCACACAAATGGAAAAGACACCATGAAGCTGTCACGAAACAGCACTCAGCTAGAAGATTCTGGACTCCAGGGAGTGCTGGGAAGACTCAAAATAGGATGGAAAAAAAAGGGGTTTTTTTGGTAATGTGTGGACTCAGCATTTACAAAATTTTCTAGGACACCAGTTTAGACAAACTTCAAGCAGGACAATATAGAAATTGTTTTGCAAAGAGTATTTCTGATGCGTTTTGTCAGCTGTTGTTTAATAGGACCAGCAGTAACTGGGAAATCAGAGACTAAATTCTAGTGATAAAAGACTATGTCCTACAGAAGAAACACCGTAAAAGAGATCATTTAGTTGTCAATCTGATACTGTTAGTTATGTCAAATTTAGTCAGACACTGTCACCTGGCTAAAAAGTCCTTTCAGTTCAGCTCTCTATCCAGCAACCAACAGCTGGTCAACCAAATCTGCAAAAATTCTGATGGTCAGAGATTTACTAAGGGTCTTTGCACCCTGGGACTTGATTAAAGAATCAAGGATCAGTTTTGTTCTTCATAGCAATTTCCTAATACGATTGGTTAGCAGGAAAACTTTCTGTGTTTAACTGTGTTTAACTTCATTGGAGCCTAGGTAATAGTCAGCAAATAATAAGGTGTTAAAATCAATAGAAAATACTGTGTTCAACGAATTGGATAATGTATAGAAGCACTTGTTTCTCCTGTATTATTTGTGGCAAATCTATATAGTTCTGTGCATTTAGTTAATTATTTTGTACAGTATGTTTTATTGCTTTAATTTGTCTCTGGACTAGAAGGAATGCCTGCCCCTGGACTTGTCCTGTTATTTTCAAGCTGTCAGGAGAATTTAAATACCCAAATTTAGTTTTATATCCATAGGGCTAAGGATTACAACTGCAGCAGTCATGGTGGGCTATTTGTTTTAATAACTGATCATAGACACAAGTGCAAGTGACCTAACTAAGAATTTCTTTCCTCAAAGCCAAACCACCTGGCAGAATAAGGCTACAGAGAGTTAATAAAATATTTTGCTTTGGGCACTGCCTAAATTTCCTTTTCTTACTGAACCGAAATAAAGGAGCTAATGGAAAGTTACCTGCTGGTAACCTGCTGTTTGTTTGCCTACTAGCTCCTGACTCAGTGTTTTCTCAAGGCCCCAGATTGGTGCCAGAAGTTATAATTGGATGTTTTAGACCACTGATAAATGTTGAATTTATGAGGAAAACAGCATAGACTGCATAGCTGTTCTCACACTGCATGCTCTACTCACAAAGCTCATACTGAGTGCTTAGGCCAAGCTTCTAGAGGATCACTAACGGTATGATTTTTGAAATGTATAGTAAATCACCACATCTCACAGAAAATGAACCATTTCGCCAAGCCAGTGGTGTCATTCTAATGATCCCTCACTTTTCCCCTGCTTCATCTCTAGCTTACTTTCTCTATTATTATTTTCCCTTTCATTTGAAATTTGGTGGTTTTAATTTACCGTTTCTCAGTTCTAAGTGTCATCTCTTTTTTATCTTTGGAAAATACCCTTTTTCCTTATTTAGTCCTCTCTGTGAATATGGTGCTCCCAGCAGTTCTCTAACCTGTAGTTATTTTCCTCTTTCCTATATTGCCATTTCACTGTGTACTCTGAGTGTACTTTCTTTCCTCTTTACTTTTTCCCCCCTTGATCTTCCTTGCTGTTTCCTGAGCCTTTTTTTTTCTTTTTCTTTTTTTTTTCCTTTGTTTGTTTAGGGTTTGGGTTGGTCAAGGGACCTAATTTTTTTCTTCATCCAGCTTTGACTCGTCTTTCAAATCACTTTGGGTCTTTCCCTGTTCTCTTTATCCATGGATCTCCTTTTCTTTCAGTCAGTCCTCTCAGGAAATTTCCCCCCAACTCCTCATTCTCCAATTGTGTTATGAGGGAGATGGGACTTAAAAAATAAATTACTGTATAGCCATGCTTCTTTTGCTTTCACCTTTCATGTTTTTTTTTTCACTCCTGTCCCCTGACATCCTTACACAACTCTGAAGAAAAGGCCTAGACAATGATAATAGCTGGTCAGATGGTGATCTCTTTTTCCACTATCTCCATATTTCAATTAAAGTCAAACACTCAGAAAAGCCTGTTCTTGACCCAATACTGACCTCCCCCCTTTGCAACCAAAGTTCTTCATAATCCTAGAGTGAAACTCATGAACATCACTTTTATTTTACACTGAAACCTTGCTGTATGAATTATACCAAGTAAGTTCAGGTTTGTATACAGTTTAAATACACCACTTTGATTTTTAATTACAAATTCTTGTCTCCTTCCTCATTAAGTGTATTAAAGAGTTTAAAAGGATTTCTTTTATCTAAGTCAGGTAACATCTGAAAAAAAACCCAAAACATTAAAATCAGGTTTTATAATTGAACTTGGTCCATTTTGTCAACACTGCATCTTTAGGAAATCAAAGAGAAAAATTTTCCAGGTTACTACTCCAGCTTGTATTAGATCATAATATATAAGCTTTTCATTTCATAGTAAATCCTTTCATCAAAGCTATTTAATGAAAAATATTGTTTTCCACTGTGGTGTGTGAAGCTCCCTTTCTACAGATAGCAAGAAAATGCACATTTCAGCTTCTCATCAGTTCCTTGAGAGTATATAAACTTTCTTCGGCAGACTTCCAGCTTTCCCTTCAGCTTAGCAAGGTGCTTTTTCAGGATTTGAATTTTCAGAAAGGTTTGTCAAAGTGGAATATCAACAAAACCCATTTGCTGTTACAGGGCTTAAAAATTCTGGGGGCAGCATTCTAGTAAGAAATAAAAGCTGTAACAGGACAGAGCAAAACCACCAGTCTCACTTGGAGAGAAGTGAGTTTATGGAGCAGGATTCTGGATAAACCCAGTCCAGTAAACCACATAAGTGAATCCTTCAGAGTAGGGTAAACTGGGCTATACTGAATGCCCTCTTTCTGCAGCAGATTGCTGCCAGTGCTGAGCTCCTCGGGTACCTCCACACTGCATTGCAGTCAGCCCTGTGAGCACCACATGCTGAGAAGTACCTTGGCTTTTTTTTTTTTCTGCAATGAAAATGTCCTTTCAATATAATCTGGCAGTCAGTTCTTCAAGTAAATCCACACGGAGAATTAGGCACTGGATTCATCACTCTCCAAGGAAAAGAAAGGCTCCTGTATAGTTCCACCCCAGGAACTGCAGTAGCAGAAGCAGTGGTACAAGTAGTGATTATACTAAAGAAATCTGTGTTTATTTTAAAGGCAGTTGACAAGGAACATGTGTTCAAGTATAGTTTACATGGGGCCCAATGAGGCTACAGAACATCTGGACTAATCACAATGGCATCTCTTTAGCCCTATTTTTGAAGTGTAACAAGAATTATCATACCACTGCTTGCACAGAAATGCATCAAGGAACTCTACATCTAGTTCTCTCTTCATATGAAGTATAATGTTAGAATTTTTTTCAGGCATAGCATATGAGAATCTCCGTTTTTCTTTGGCAGGCTAAAGGATTTTAAATGAAGCAATATTTCATTTACTATTACTATTTACTCAAAGGTAGATTTATTTACTTAGTTAGCTACTGAATGCTCACTGACCAGTGCTGCTGCTGTCATTTTCCTTATGAATGAAAAACAGAGTTGCATTCACAGGAGTTGAGGCGAAGCCATATGAGGAGCAGCTGAGGTCACTTGGTTTGCTCAGTCTGGAGAGGAGGAGACTGAGGAGAGACCTTATTGCAGTCTACAACTTCCTCTTGAGGGGAAGAGGAGGGGCAGACACTGATCACTTCTCTGGGCTGACCAGTGACAGGACACAAGGGAATGGCCTGAAGTTGTGTCAGGGGAGGTTTAAGTTGAATATTAGAAGGTTCTTCACCCAAAGTGTGGTTGGGCACTGGTACAGGCTCCTCAGGGAAGTGGTCACAGCACTAAGCCTGACAGAGTTCAAGAAGTGTTTGGACAATGCTCTCAGGCACATAGTGACACTCTTGGGGCTGTCCTATGCAGGGCCAGGAGTTGGACTCAGTGATCCCAGTGGGTCCCTTCCAACTCAGCATATTCTGTGATTCTGTGACTTGGGGTAAAGGGTGGGAGATGTTCCTAGAATGCACACACCATAAAAATACATGTCCTGAAAACCTTGGAAATAGAACAACCTCATTTTATATTTTACTTACATTTAGCATCTTTGGCATTTGTACATAATTCTTAACTTCAGCATGTAACACAAAATAAGAGAAAGACACAGAAAAACACCTCCTTTCCTTAGTCAAGGCACTGATGTACTGACATGAAAACACTACTTCCAAATCCCAGACACAAAGTCAAAGAGAGGAAGCTGTGATAAGATAGTATTTTTATCCCAAAAACTGTGGGCTCCTGTTTCCTCGACATATTCAGCCTCTCATCACCACCATGACAAGCAAAGGAATTAGTATGTAGGAATTGTGAGAACACAGACCAGTGTTCAGTAAAGACAATTTCTGTATCTCTAAGCACATTTGTACCTGTCTAGAAACTGTTCAAGCTTACACAACATCAAAGTAGCTTACACTTTCTGTTTCTCAGCACAGCAGAGTTTGCCAGCTCCTTCTTAAATGTAGTACAAAGGAAGATCTGACAAAAGCATCTCCTATCCATACATGCTAGTGCAACATGCTTCCCAAGAACAGGGGCTATGAAACACTTGCTCACAAAGCATCAGCACTAACAAATAAATATTAAAAAAAAAAAAAAAAGAATAAAAAGGAAGAGAAAAAGACATATAAAAGCCGATGGACAATGGAGCATGAGAAATTTGCATGAAACAGCAATTTAAGTAATTTCCATTTTAAATGTTCATATGTGAAGGCACTCTGGAGAATGCCTAAAGAATAGAGAGCTTTGGTGAAAAGGGGCGAAGCAAAACAAGTTGTTACTCAAATATTGCTTTCAAATGTCTCACTACAGAGAAACTAACGTGACAATGCAGGAAGAGTAGCACTAGATGACAAACTGCATTCCACTGATTCTCCAGATTCGTGTGATGCTTAAATGGGAAACACAGAAACGGAAACAATCTTTGCTTACACGTAGATCAATACTCTGCTTCTAAAATCAAGGATTTATTCTCAGTGTTGGCAGAAAAAAAGAGGTCTGCTAAGTTGGGAAAGTCACTTGACTCTGGATAGTAAATCAAACCCTCATTTTGTCACTGATAGGTTAGAAAATATTACTCCAGTATAACCCATGCTGACAGGGTGGATATCTAGAGAGTCACTAGCTTTCAGTGTATTATGGAACCAGATATCACAAGTGATTTACTGGAACTTACATTTCTGAGAGTTTGCTAGTAAAGGAAATAAGAGTGTTTTTTCCACTCCTTCAGCACAGAGCAGCTTTCTTAGGAATCGGAACTATCAAGAAAGAAATAAAAAAAACTTGGCACAGCAGTGACCAAACAGAGTCTCAGTACCAGGCCACAGCTAGAAGAAACAGCAGCTTCTTTTGAAGGCTGTTTGTTGATCTGGACGCTCAAGGCAGTGGAGAACAGAAAGGTCAAGAGCAAATTTGAGGAGGTGGTGGTGGCCAAAAACCCAGATTACAAGAGGCAACTTCTTCCCTCTAAATTCAACTGCAATGAGAGCAGGTGTGTTCACCTAGAGTCCTAAAGATCAGCAGAGGGGCCAGGAGCACTGATCACTGGGAAATCTTTGAATTAGTAGTTCATGGTCTGGTTCATACCAGGAACCCCTCTCTCTGTGGGGTCCAGATAATACTTTCTAAATTTTTTCCTGCAGATGATCTAGCCTTAGTTGCAAAGCACAGGTCTTTTTAGAATCAATAAACTGTTACTGAAATTACCTTTGTTCTAAAGGCCATGACAGAACTGCTATGCTGATAACCAAATGCTATACTGATAATGATCAAAAGCAATTCTCTAACTACCAACACTATAAACTGACCTTCAGCACACACAGTACATTCAGCTTCTTTCCTTTCTATATGCCACAGGGCATTTGCTACATCGTTAGGTAGCAGAAAGGCTGTCCCTAAAACAGCTCTATGCTCCTATGGCCTTCTGATGATGCCTCCAGTGACTCTTCAGAGGCATCACCACCTTACCACCAGGAAAAGTGTAATTCTGATTGCCCACTGGTTTTTCCTGGGGGTGGTGATGTAGATCAATCGCATCTGAGAGCTGGCCTGTACAAAACCTGTTTAAGATGTCCATGTTACACTTGTGCACATTACACAGCATCCATGGCTCAAGGCAAGTTTGGAACCCACTGTTTTTACTGCTAATCAGTGCTCCACAGAAGAGGATCTAAACCCCAGCAGGATCTGCTAGTAGCCAGTTCAATGGAAGCACATAGAGGAGTGGGTAAGTCTGAATTAAAGAAACAGAGGCACACATGTGAGTAAATTTCATATGCTGAAAGGAAATAAGGTTGGCAATTGAAGAAGGGCTCATATGAGTAGTATTAGTAGTATAAGCAAAAAAGTGAAGCATTTATGTACGCCTCTTATTTCCTACTGAAAAATTTGAAAAACAACAAAATAAAACAGCATTACAGCAGCAGGCTGTGACTCTCCAGTGCATAAAAAACTTCTCTGAAAATCAGACATAAAGTTTCTAAAAAGTCTTGGTAAAGTCATAACAAAATTCCTTCTGCTTTACCATCAGCTGGACAAAACCAAAGGTTAAAAATTTTTGATAAGGAAAAAGCTGTGTTTTGCCTACCAAGACAAATATTTTTAGTAGATTGCTCTGCAGATAGCCTGAGTGATGTTATGAACTCATTGCTCCATACAGTGCAAGTATTTGCTCTTATTATGGTAAAAAAGCTTGTTGTAACAATCCACATATCAAAAACATTAAATGGCAAATGATATGCTGTAGAACACCTCAAGATTTAAATATAAGATCCTAGTGGCAAATAGCAAACCATTAGTTTAAAAGATGAATCGATACTTCTAATAAGCCCTCTCTCTGAAATAGCTGAATCACTAAAATACATTTTTATTACAAATGGAAATCAGTGCTTTAATGACAATGGCATTTGCCACAAAAATAGATTACCAATATATCTTAGTAATTAAAACTACAGAAACACATTATAAATCTGTCTTGCAAAGGGTGGAAACTATATTTGGTAGTATACTATATTCCCACAATAGATCCTTTTTAGCATACACAGTGCTGAAACTGTGTAAAGAAACTAAGAACTTTAAGTCACTGAGATTCTTAGTTTGATACTGCAAAGATCCTTCTAAGAACATATTGGCATATATGGCAGTGATTATTTAACCAGCTAAGTAGTAATACCGTGCTTATCATTACAGTGTTTCTGGGATTTAATTTTAAGGGATAATATGTATGTTAAAATACGTATTTAAAAATCATCTTTCCATTTGAAAAGATCTTCTACTTTTAAGAAAGAGAAAAATGTCTATCTTAATATTACATTAAGAAATCAGCAACTGGGTGCAAATTACCTTCTTGAGCACATTATAGCTACTGTATTTCCCCTTATCACTTGCTGCTTCCCATTTTCAGCAGCACCCACTTGATATGAGTGTAAACTATCCGAGGTAGGAAATATATTACTGTATGCATTAGTTACCTATGTGATGGTGCTTTTTACTGTAATCATAATTAACATTGGAGATATAGCTGAAAGCAAGTCTTTTGCCCTCATTTTCTCCTGATTTTCAGCTCTACCTTGTTTACATTGCCTGTCTGATAGCTATCTGGCTGTTTCTCCTGTAAAGCCAATTACTGAGGGGCTGGAAATGTCCAAGAATTCTCTCTCATTATGATTCACCTGTGAATACGCCAGAGTCACAGCCTTTATGCCATGCTGATGAAAGTAAGCCAAGCTCCTTCCCATATGAGAAATTTCTTTCACTAAGAAAGTTGACTTAAAAATAGTAATATCCCTCCAAATGTTAGAGTCCAAAACCAGAATCCTGGAGTCCTGTTTCTCAACAGCCTGTGTGTACCACTGCATTATCTTCCAATGAACACTGAAAGCTTTTCACTGGGGACACTAATCATCTTCCTAAGAGTAGGTCCTAAGGTCAACAGCTACACAAGAGAAGGTATAAGTATCTGCAGGACTAAGATCGCTTGTTTGAAAGCTGACTCTTGTCTGAACTACTCTTGTCTGAGCGTTCATCTCCATTATAGTTCTGACAGAGAATTTTACTGCTTTTCATAAACTTAGAAAAAAGACATTATTATTATAGTGCCAGACTTTAACACAAACTTCCCATTGTTATTTTTTAATTTTTTAAATTATTATTATTTTTAATATCATGGTCTTTCACTGTCAGACTAACCCCCATCTTTGCAATCCCACGTAATAGCTGTAAGTCTCCCGTTTCAGGCTAACGAGAAAAAGAAAAAAAAAAAAAAGCCAAAAGAGCCTATTACCTGGTGTGGCATCTATCCATTGTATAAAGCAGAGATGGAGGCTATTAGTCTGTCAGCATTAGTTCAGATTTAAACACTTTACTCTAGACACTTTCATTAACTGTGTTGACATAGCTATCTATTACTCATTTAACCTGCACTTCATTGCACTCCTAATATGCAGTCAGGTTTTGCAAATGTGAACCTGACTATAAGGCATTTGAGGCTGGAGTCTTGGCTGGTGTAAGACAGAGTACTTTAGTGAAAATAATCCTCACTAGTCTAGATGAGAATTCAACCCTATCTCTACACCTGCAAATGCAACTATATTTCTTCTTAGAATAGATCCTGAATATGTCTCCATTTTTAGTACAACACCTGGGAGTTATGCTCAGCTCACTTTTCATTGCATTAAAACACTCATTAAAATGAGAATTTGTACTGTTATAAGAAATATAAATTGCCTCTATGTAAGATGCACTAAAACTAAGTGAATAATTCATCTATTTTTATATACAAACTTATTCATGGAATAATATCCTATAATAGCTCCTTTATGGAGATTACAGGCAGTTTCTCCAAAGCATTCAATAATCAGAAAGCTATGCCAGTTTATTTGCCTGGACATATTACCCTTACAGACCATCTTTTTCTCATGATTGATCTGTCAGGTTTCTGGCGTGAACATCTGCATTTATCAATTCAATTCTTACCAGCTTCACAACCCATGAAAATACAGATCACATACTTTATAAAGAAAGTATGAACAGTAACTTAGAGTAAGCATTACACAGCCCATGATAGTCCTACTCTTAGTAAAAACTCAGAGGTTTTAACGAATTTAAGTTCCTTGAACAATCAGAACCAAGTCCCTACATAAACAAGCTATTGTACGTTCAAGCCTGGCACCTGAACATGTCTGGTTATTTTGTGATTTTTTTAAAGATAGATTTGGAAATTCAGAGTACTATATTAAACTATAAAATATTCACTAATGTCCTTCTCCTCCAGCTAATGGGATTCATAATTTTCTCACTTCAGTAGCTAAAAAAGTTTCCTCAATATTTCTTTCTGTTAGTTCTTATATGCTATTTCCCTAATGAAAACAAGGTTTAAGTCACTCCAAGAGGTCTATTCCTACCTTCAATGCACTGGTATCTTTTATTTCCACCTCCAGAAACATATATTAGGTTCATACCTCTTTTGAAAAACATTCTCCAATCAGCCCAGTCTATTTCTGTGCTAATTATCACTATGCTCGGAATGACTATGTTAAATAGATAACCTTAACATATATAACATATATTATTTTGAATTGTATAGGCTTCTGTCTCCCTGCTCACGTATAAGTGTCATTGTAGCTTTGCTGGCGTAATTCTAGGAACAGGATAGGCTTGAAAAGAGAGGCAATATCTTCCATTAGACCCAGAAATATAGCCAGGGGAGAGAACAAGCTTTGAGCCCAGAAATCTAATGAAAGTCCTCTGAGACAAAAACCTTTCTTGTTTTTCTTCCAGCTGTATTATTTGGTCTTATAAAAGATATAACCTTTTCCCTGTAGGCCTGACTGTCCTTGGCTATAACAGATTACTTAGGATGGAGATAGGTCAAAAAGGAGTTGTAGAACAACAAACCAAAAAGCCAAAAACACGGTTAAGGAAGGCAAAACCATGGCATAGATAAATAGCAAGTCCTTACATAGAATAGTCTGCTGACAGTCCTGAAGATGGTCTCTTCAACCTCAACACCGTGATAGGATTTCTTGCCAGGGTTACTACCTCTAGACCAAAACACAACAATCAGCCTTTTGGAGAGAATGCACGGGTGAGTTGCTAATGGGCACACTGTCAGCCATCTGCAGAAAGCAGGCAGCAAACTGGATGTGTGCATCTATGAGGTTTAAGGATATAAAGGTACTGAAAGAAGGGCTCCCCATGCCTATCTGTAGCAAAAGGAAGGCTATGGAATCCTTGCTGATCCGTAGACAGGGGACCCAGAGACAACAAGCACAGAAATAGCTGAGGGAAATGCTTTCTTTGCCTGAATCAAGGTTTGTTCCCTGGCTTTCCAGCTCCTGCACCTTATGCCAGAGTCTGGGGCAATCAAGTACTACCCACGACATAGGAAAATCAATGAGGATATGCTTAAATAAGAAAATGAGTCCATGGGACTCATGGTATATAACTGATAGGGCTGAGGGAGCTACAAAACTCTGATATTTGAAAGGCCATAGTGATTGGAAAAAGGCAAACATTATACCTATCTTGAAAACGTAAAAGAAAGAAGACCCAGCGAAGCAAAGACTGGCCAATGCAACCTCAGTTCTTCGAGAGATTATAAAGCCCTTTCCATCTGAAGGTGATGCTCTCTGGGGATCAAGGCAGGACATTCTATCCATGTGCTTCACAGGCAGCTGATGCTTTTGAAATGGGAAAGCAAACTTCTGTAAGTAAACTGAAGAAAAAGGGTGGAGATTTAAAAACCTCTCCTTCATCGAAGCAATTTCTATCTGTATCATACATCAGAACAATCCTCTTTTCCTGTAAGACCCTGATCCTTTAAATCCATTTTATCCATTAATCCAGATTGCTTTTTATAGTAGAAAATTCTGCAAGTTTTATCAATGATGGTTGTCTAGTTTCTTGAAGATTGATAACAATATTTAAAAGGAAAACAAGTCAATTTTCTTGAATATGAGTACACCTCAGAATTATTAGCATCTGTAATACACAATCATAGCCTGAACTGATGTATTCCCGGAAAGACATAATAGATGGAGGTTTAATCAGAATTTATTAAGGTCACCCTACAATTTGTGCTGTGAAGCATCATTTTTTCATTTTCTTGATTTGGCAATTTGAACTACACAGGCTGAAGTTTTCCATACCAGATGTCAGCTTAGGATAAAATAAACTATCATGAATTATACAAATGTATCATTTGAATTACAAAATGTGGTGTTCAAAGAAATTGGTAATTTTCTAATTTTTGAGTTGTAGCCAACTTTAGAAATGTTTTTAACTCCTTTTTATTTTTAAAGTGATAATACAGTAGGTAGTGTTTTAGCACAACTTCTACCAAGTTTCTACTTGTTTAACACTTTCCAGATGGAAAAGTTCCAGGTTTTGTCTAGGAATGATTTTTTTTAAACTAGGGCAAAATTTTTCCAACTCTGCAAAAGAAAGATTGCAGGGAAAAAATATTCTCAAAATTAAAAAAAAAAAAAAATCTAAAGGTGTCATGACCTACTTTTAACGCTATTTGCAACATGAAGCTCAATTCAGCAAGGAAACAGCCTGTGAAAACTTTGCATGTGGTAGCTTTAACCACTTCTGAGATAGGCAAACAATTCACCATGTTCACTTTTATACTGTCCTACAACTCAGATGCTACATGATCTTGTTAATATCTGGTTTAGACAATTTTTTAAAATCTCACTAATATGCCTTTTCTTGACAGAATAGGACAGAAATCCTAATTCACAGCTCAGAACACTAGAATTAGAGCTTTAGAATTTAGCAGGCCTTTTAGAGACTGTTTTCAATCATACCACAAAAGGCACTTTTAAGAGAATTAGCACTAGCATTGAAAACCTGAAATTTCCTGTGGACCGTATAAAGCTGTTTCTGACAGCTCAGATAATGGCTTGCTACTCATCAATCATAAAAAAATAGCAACTCACAACACTGTT
>NW_020955624.1:507341-636513 GCF_003031625.1 Empidonax traillii | reverse complement strand
GCTGGTTACTTTATTCTAACTCAAACTCTCCCTCTTTGAAATCAATCATAGGTGCATATCATAATTTGAATTAATACCTTAAGAAACAACAACACACTCTTCTTTAAATGTAGAACAACAAAAGATAACTGAAATTTTGACACTGAAGAAATAATATCTTTTCTATTCTTTAGCTAGTACGGAAATCATATTAAAACTTTTTTTTCAAACAGCTGTCTTTCACTCAGGTCCCAAATCAAAGACTCTCATCAGGAACTGATGAAAGTCCACTGACTTCAGGCAACTCTGTATCAGAGTTCTTTGGCTTAGATGCTCAGCCCCATTTTTATTTTGCTCTTTTCAAGTTCTAAAGGAATGTGGCTGAAAAATTCACTGTGAATGAATTATCTCATGGAATAAACTGCCCCAGTTCCTCATGATTTGTTCACAGCTTTTAGGTATTGACAGAGTTAATAAAAAACAGAATATGGCAAAGCCTCAAACCATCACTTCAGCATTTCTCTTCTTTGACTGAATGTCTGAAACTCTTTATTGGATCATCTAATAGGAAAAGACTCTGTGGCACATCCTTGGCACAAGTATTTAGCAGAGAAATCCTACCCAAAGAGCAAAGGTGGATGGATGACTTCAAGCCACCTCCAAAGCCCCCCAGTTCTGGGCTTTGTTATGGGTCTGACAATACCACCAGCATTTCTAGCACCCTGTGGAGGCTCCAAAACTACATGAAATCCAAATAATATCTGAAAATAATATAATTTTTTGAGTAATATATTGGTTTTAATTGCTGCATCTCTTAGTCTTAGCATTCCTAGACAAAACACAAAAGAAAGACTTTCAACATATTGCTAGAATTTAGAAAATGAGTTAATAAGCAATGAAATTCCTTGAGAAAAAACGGGTGTGCAGTGGGATCACAAAGGATGGGATGAGTTGGAATACAGAAATGCTTTCTCCTGAATTTTTTGTGTTAACAGTTCTGTAAAACCTCTGGTTACTACAGCACTATAGCACAAGACCAGCAATTCTAAAATCTAGAGTTTCATATCAGGCTTCTCGGATTTGCTTTTGCTCTTATGCCAAGCAGATCCGTTTGGTAGGCACTTGCTATTCACTTTCTCTGCAAAAGTGAAACAACACAATGACGTCAACAACACAAAAAACCAAAACCTGAAAACCCCAGAAGATGACAGGAAATATACTGTGGGTCATTAGAATGATAAAGTTCATTGCAGCTGTAGAAATCAGTATAGTCTGAGTTCATCTGCAACTGTTGAGAATGCATGGAGGAAAAAAAAAAATATACCCAAACCAACTCTTCTGGCTCAGGGCCAGGATGCACAACATGTAAATTAGCTAGTTCCCACAGATCTCTTCCTAAAGCTTACTGCTGCCATATCAGTTACCTCCTTAATATTTATAGATAATGGATGTAGTTAATGCAATTTGCTATTTTTTCTTGCCTCTTTGCAGTTACACAAGTACTGCCAAGCCTCTAAGTACAAGGGAACTGGACTCATAAAGTGTAAGTTAAAAGTAGAGTTAGGATTCTTCCTGTGTTGAAACTACTGTTGTCTTCCTCCAAAACACAGATAAGATGAACATCAAGCCTCTTCCATAGCACAGAAATTCTGGACTTGAAGTGCCTACAGGTCCCAAGTGGGATACACACTAGAAACTTAGAGCGATGGAGAACTTCCCACTGCCCCATATTCAACATCTTGTCCAAACGAGCAGAATCAGACACAAATGCATATTTCTTGAAAAAACTGAAAACACACAAAAAAGCCCTTAAGGAAAGACAATAAAAATAGATGAAGGTCCTGGCCAACCAGTTCTGGATCCAATTAACTCTTTCAAAATTCCATATCTTTACAAAAGTTTTCATTATCTCCTTTGATCACCATATGTCTTTTTATGACCCATTGTAAACCATAAAGGGTAGGTTATCACCAACATCACATTAAAGAATCACTGTTCCCTCTCCATCTCACAATCCTACTTTTGAAACCATAGGAATATAATGAACCTCTTAAAATGTATATAGTCAAAGGTAAAATATTGACAGCTGTGATGAGAAGAATGAATTTCCCTTTATCTAAAAGTTGTGCTTTTCAAGCTATATATATCTAAGAGGAATATAAATGTTGAATTTCTTCCTTGATGCAGTGTTCACATAAGAACATCACTTCAAACTGGCATGGTCAGTGCTGGTGAGAACTGTAGTACAATATAGACAAAGTTTCAACAATTCTTCTGTAGGGCTCCTTTTCACTCTAAGTGATCTTCAAACACAGTTCAGTAGGAACACATCAGTAGTGACAAGGTTCAGAAGAAAAGAAAAATTATAGGAAAAGATTTTAAAAAAAAATTCTTAATGCTGTCCAGCACACAAAGATCCATCTCATTGCCAAAGATAAACTGAGTGATCTCTAATGACTGTTGCCATTCCAGCAATTACATCATCTTGGTCTCTATTCAAGTCTTATTAAGGGATTCCACAATTTGAATGAGCACTGAACTTCATGCCTGAGTTCTCATTCTCTAAATTTGGATATATTAGTTACCTTACCTCATCAGGATGCTAACAGTATAGTTTCATAAGTCCACCATTTAAAAGAAAGAAACTTTTACAGGTAGTGAAAAGACACAAGTATTTGATAGATGACTACAGGCCTGAGTTTAAACTGAAACAGTTCAGAATGACCCCCCGGAACTTACTGTTGTACCAAAATTTTCCATCTTTTTAGATATTTATGACATTCCAGCACTCTTTTTGCCAAAATCTGCCCTGAGCTGATGCCTAGAGAGTCTGAGCACCCCTTTTCTTCCCATATATATTGACAAATCTAATACTGTCCTCACTACCTTCCAGTACAAACTACCTCCTGTAAACCTGACTCAAGCAATCATTCACACAAATACTGTTAATGTTCACTATATATAGCATTCATGACAACACCAAACATCCTTTTATAGCTTGTTTTGGTTACAATCCTGTGGCTCTCAAAATTACATGGCTTATTACAAGAAACTGAGAATGAACCTCATTGCAGTCCACAGCTTCCTCATGAGGGGAAGCAGTGGGGCAAGCACTGACCTCTTTTCTCTGGTGACCAGTGATAGGACCAAGAGAATGGCCTGAACTTGTGTCGGGGAGGTCTAGGGTAGATATCAGGAAAAGGTTCTTCACCCAGAGGGTGGTTGGGCCATCGAAGAGGCTCCCCAGGGAAGTGGTGATGGCACTAAATCTGCCAGAGTTCAAGAGGCATTTTGACAATGCTCTCGGGCACATGGTGTGATTCTTGGGGCTGTCCTGTGCATGGCCAGGAGATGGATTTCAGTGATCCTTGTGGGTCCCTTCCAACTCAGCGTATAAGATGATTCCATGTTAACTGTAATATGAGACTAGTTTAACTGCTATATTAAATAATGCAACAATACTTTAAAAGGGTAAATCAAATAAAGATTTTGATAGAAATTTCAGTTCAGTGACTCAAACTGAAATGTGATGTAGATGTGCTTAACTTATAAATTCCTGATCTACACAGGATGATATGTATTATATCTGCACTTTTAAATAAATGTCATAAATTACTGTGGAGGCCAGGGAAATTTCTGAAAGTTTCCAGGGACAGTGGTAATTTTGGCAAGAAGTCAGGTACCTTTCTTTGCAGAATTATGATCCATCATCATATATGAAATCCCAAATAATATGCAGTCTCAGAAATAATGATCCAATGTGAAATATATCATTTACATACTGAATTACCTGGGAGAATTCTATGTGATCATCAAAGATTATTAATCATATCAAGCTGATGAATTTGAATGTGACACCCAATAAATCTTAGGAGTTTTAGACAGTACTTCTATTTTAACACAGTGATATTGACTAAACTCTGTCCTGCACAACCTAAAAATGACAGTATTGATGGAGAAAAGTTCAGAGATCAATATGCACAAGACTAAATAAAATCATGACCTAGCATCAAATGAGCAGTTGTGGAAAAATTTTGATACCAGAAATACAAAGGAAATGTGGAATTGCAGAATCATAGAAATGAAAGACAAGTAAAAAAAAAAAGGATGTGGGGGGGGGGGGTACTTCCTTTTTTTTTTTTTTTAAATTTATTTATTTTTCATGTGGATAAATCATTCCAATTATCTCAAACTCTATCTTGACTATATTTTTGACACAAAACTACTTTGTGTGCTTCGAGTTGATAGTCTTACTTCAAAGTTTGATTTAAAAAGTAACCAGGATATAATGGATTTATTTCTCTTTGGAACTTCTAAAAGGGGGTGGAGAACAGTATTATTGCCAAGTTTATTGAGACATTCTTATTATTAGAGGTAATTGGTAATAGGACTTTTAATGTAAATTACTAGATTTGCAATTTATTACATGGTAACATTATTATGATGTTGTGTTTAGATACCTAATCAGTACTAATATTGTCATCATAATCATGAATGGGAGAAGAACTAAAGCTCTGATTTGGTGAATTAAAATACAAGAAGGAGAAACCTCTGTTCCTCAATTATTTTGAGATGTCACTGTCAATCAAGTGCTGCCTTACAGTTCAGCATCTGCTGGAAATATTTTCCTTTCCACTCAGGATCAGCTGCAGCTCAACTACACCATATGTGAATTTGTAGATTTTGCTCATTCACATTCAGGAAATATTTCATTTATAAAATTAAAATGATTAAAACTCTCTACAATTTCATAAGGGTTATTTAAGGATGAGAATCAGCCACTAGTGGCTTGGACTGGATTCAAATCAGTGACGTAAATACGGGGCATTCTGTAATCTAGTATCATTTCCTCAGCAAAGCACACTGATGTTTTACATGTTCACATCAAGGAAAAACATGTAATTTGATCAAGCTGCTAGTGCAAACTTCTTGGCAGAGCCTGAGGGAAAGCTATGACAATAACAAAATGAATAGGCAGGTTGTCAAGAGAAGTGAAGTTATTTTCAATTGCAACATTTTAAAGAAAATCTTGCAGTGGAGAGGTTGAAAATATTGGCTGCAACAGTGGCCATGGAGGTGAAGGATTAGTTTCTGAACTGCAGACATGCTATTATTAAATGACCTCAGATAAGAGTTACATTCATTCATTTACTTAACTCTCTTGCTGGCAGCGGAGCAAGTCCTTAGTTATGTAAATGGGAATTGGAGCCATGACAATTTCTAGCATGAGTGTCTGACCCTGGAACTATTTATTTTGCTTGAAAAAGTAAAGACAGTTTATATGTAAATGAGATGCAGCTTCCCAGTTCTGTATAATTTGTCAATATGGGTGTTAATTTCACAAAGACTGAGCAATCTCTATTCTAGAATAACAACAGGACTTCATCCCACCAACCCTTACTTGTAGCATAAATCTTACTATGGTGGTAGGACTAGAAGAACAGAATAAAGGCTGTTGTCATGAACATTTTCAGCTGAACACATCATATGATACCTTCCCTCACATAATTTCCTTGAAATGTTTCCTGGTCTTTCTAATGATTGATGCTAAGAGCTTAATGAAATACTGGGACAAATACTAAAAGTCAGCTGTTCCATAGATTTTCAGGGAGTAGCATTTTTTGCAACTAGATATGGGTGTAGGTAAAAATTTTATTTTATAGGGAAAATCTCATATCAAAACTACTGCTACCCTTTCTTCTCTTCATTACAAAAGGATTTATGCCTGAAAGCAGAAAATATTATTGAGCTTAAACCTGTCACGTAAAGAGTTTCTTGGGAGAATTTCTCCTCCTGACAGTTTCAGATATAAATCCAGATTCTCTGATTTATTCCCACTCTTGATAGCACTGGCCTCAGTCTGGAGACTTGGCTTTTAAGGATTTGAAAAGACCCTTAAAGAGTCTTTAAAAGTGAGAGCGCTCAATCCATTTCAAAGTGTCGCAAGATCATATTTTAAAGTGTTTTCTCAGACACAACACTGAATTAAATCACTTTGCCAAAGAACTATCAAGAGAAAAAGGTGCAGAAGATGAAAAACAGCATAATTCATTTCCATTTTCATTTCACCTTCTCCTTAAAATATTTGAATGTATATTGTTTTCATTTTCTTCTGACTTACAGAGTTAACATTGACTTACAGATTTTCAGTTGACTAACAAACAAATCCATCTGGACTGCAACATACATGTTGTGAGACTCTTTTAATAATGTTTTCTAATAATATCTTTTTAAATAATCCTGCTTGTAATAAAGTCTTTCATAAAAACAATGCATACTTTTGTGTGATATATGCATCCTGAGACATAAGCTTAAATTACCTAGAACTCAACTCAATATAAAGTTTAGAAGTATCTTTTCTGTTTTAACAATTATTCTAAACCTCTGTTTCTAAATTATTCTAAACCTCTGGGGCACTAACTGGTGAATTAGTTAACTTACTTAACACAGTCTTGTCTGGTTTTGCTTTGCTTTGCTTATTCCAAATTCTTTTGTAACCTGTCAATATTATTTATGTCCTCCTTGGATCTATGACTATTCATTTTTTATATCCCTTACTGTTTTCTTTCTTCCTTCATGCTGTAAGCTAGACATAATCTCTCCAGCCTTGTAGAAAGCAGTGAGTATTATTCAGGAACAATAAAAGCAGACAGCTGGGCTTGACTTCTATCTACCAAAATGCGGTGGATGTCACCGGAATTTTAGCCCGTACTTAAAAAAAAGAAAGTAGCAAAAGACTCAAGTGCTTTTCAGACTAGGATGATTAGAAAATGGTAACCTAGGAATCTCAGCAGTAATAACACTTATCTGGATTCAAAAGCCAATTGTCGTAATTAAAAACAAAGCATTTCATTGGTTGGCTTTGGATGGAGAAGGGTCAACTTGTATCATACTGACAATATTAGAAATGGACAACCAGTACCTTCCAGAGAAATTTCTTTTTCATATTCTGAATATCACTTTAGTATTTGCAAAGTCATTTGCCAACACTAAGACAGGCAGAGCAAGTAAGTGTCTGCCAGCCCTGTATGATTGCTTGAAATATCTAGAGGTATCAAGAGGTTGAAATGCAGACAGAGATATGAATTTTTTTAATAATTTCTCCTTGTCAGCAACTACTGCCATTGTCAGGAACAGGCTATAGAGCTGGGTCGATTTTTAGTCTGATTTCACACAGCAGCTCTTATCCTACAAAACCAAAAACCTACACGACATATCACAGAACATTGCCAGGACACTGCTGATGCTCAAGCCTCGTCTAACAATCTTATTTAGGAAACTAGCTTTATGCAGGATAGCAGATACCACATAAGCCTGCTTAGTCTACTGAAACTTCAACACATTTTAAACAATGAAACACATGCTACATGGTTCTATTATTATTTTTAGTAAGAATGAATTTAAGCATGGCCTTAACTGTTTGCCTGAATCTGGCCCTGTACACGTTTATTTCCAAAATCCATACTTGAAACTTAAATCTCCCATAAACAGCCCTGTGTCTTCAGAAACTATAAAACATGAAGCATATAATCCAACATCAGTTGTCTACTTCACCGAATGTTAAATCAAGCTCAAAAGCCCAAAGACAGTTTTAAATAAATTAAAAACAAATAAAAACTTCCTTTATTTATTTTCACTAATAAAAACGAGTTGCCTCACCTTCTTTTCACTGAAAAAGCTGAGGGAAAAGTTCATTCCCTTCTCTGTGCCCTCTCCCATTGCCTTCCCTTCATTCCACAAACAAACAAGTAGCACTTATTTCCTCTAGTTTGCTGCACACCTTTCCAGTAGACTGCTTTTACATATGCAGAACTTGGAATAGGGATTTATGAGCCACATTCTCTTTGACTGGAGAAAAAGTAAATAGGTTTTAAAAAAGTAAGGGAACATGAGTATCTTATTAAGGAGGATGTAGTTAGAACTTCCATGAGCCATACCTGTGCAAAAATACAAGGGTGTAAAACCAGAACTCTGTAGATCTTTAACTAAGGCTTTTTTTTTCTTTTTCTTTTTAATTTATTGTTCATTAAATGCATTTTTATTTCTTTAAGGACTTACTATAATGCTGTCTTAGCAGGCAGCACATACCAAATTTGCGGTCTTCTCTTGTGTAGATGTAGGCTGTGGACATGCACAACATATATTTTATTTTCACACAATTTGTAGGCTTTTAGATCTCTGTACCATTTAGTAATCCTGTTATTTTCTCAGAATATTTCTATGAGCCAAGACACCTTTTTTTTTTTTTTTAATCACAAGGAAATAGAGCCAGAAAATATAGCAAAAGCAACATTCTCATTTTCCAAGAAAGAGTTTCACAAAATGCAGATAAAAGTGTCCTTGATGTTTCCAAAATGCATGTTCCTTGATGTTTCAGCATCAACTGACTAGAAAATAAAAATCTGAGAATGAAAAATCTGAGGCTTCTAAAAGACTTAAAAAAAAAAAATTGTTGACCAAAGGTATATTTCAGAAAAACTCCTATCTTATTAAATTTTCCAGTGAGTGAAAAAAATTATATACCTTGCCTGCACTTCCAGGTTATCAGGCAATTCAGTTATCCCACTCTCTGATAAGCAGAAATTACTTGGAAAGAAGAAAAATAACAAAGGAAAAAATTCTTTGTTTTATATCATACATTTCACCAGCATAAGGCTATTTGATCATCATGTAAGGAAGTGAGGTACAAAATAATGACACACAAAACCAGAAAAAAAATAAAAGAAATACGGATACAATTTAATTGACAGTGCTGATATTTATACTTCTGTTACCTACCTTTACAAGAAAGTGACTGATATCTGTTTGCAGATGGGTATGGAAGTGGTTAATAGGGAGTCTAGGCATTATTAATTTTATATAGGTGTCTCTCTCTTTATCCAATAAAATAAAAAAATCAAATATTGCCCAATTTGATCCAGAAATGTATTTATATATTTTATTTGATTTCTGAGAAGAGAATGAAGTAGATATCATATATCATATCTATATAAAACTGGATGTCAGCAATGCAATTCCCTTTTCTATGTCCTCTCAAAGGCAGCTTGCCTAAATTTCTTTAGGTGCAAGATTTTTCAGTTCACTCCATCGATTTATTCTTTTTTTTAAGCAAACACTGACCTTTTCCTTCTACTCCCAACCTTTCTCTCGAGGTGACATAGCCCTGTCCTTGGAAAAGTAAACATGTTAATTTTAGCCAGAATCAGACAACGCGACATTTCCCAATAAATGATTTAATCAAACAGGCTAATAATGCTAAAACTGCAATGACAGGTAACGTGGTCATTAGTCTAGCTCTTTGCATCTTGCTTGCATTTCTTCTGCCAGGCATTTCAGATCAAGTTAAGAGGCCAGCAGCATTCCAGCAGCATTGCCAGTCAGTTCTGAGCTTGAGTGGGGGGTACATGAAGGAACCACAAACTCCACCAGAAAAGGAAAGGTCTGTCTTGAAATGCTATTGTTTTGAGAGAGTTAAAAGTATTAATTTCCAGCACTACATTTCTGTGGACATACTTTAAACAGCACTGTGCATTAACTGTGCACTTACACTGGCTTTTACTGCTTTGAGCTACTATTTCACTAAATTTTGCCTTTTACTTTCGAAAGCAGATGGCTTCAGCATATCAGCAAGATTTTCTTTTCTTTTTTTGCAAGTGGGAGTAGACTATGTTTTGAACAATATGTAGAATAATGACCTAAGCACAGCAAAGGGGTTACAGGTAGGAGTGAAAAATCTCATCTCCTGAGCTTTGATATAGCTGGGTGCAAGCTTGTCTCACAGTACATCTGTGCATTAGGCTCACTTGAATGAGGAGACAGCTTCTGTGTCTAACACCCTCTCATAATTGATTGTCCACAAAAACATACGGCAGCAATTTCTGAAGAAAAAGGGGTGGTTTTTTCCTGGTTTAGGTGGGTGGAGAACATCAACCTATTTTGCACAGGCTCCTAGAAACTCATCAAATGGTTGTAATTTCTGCAGTAGGTTCTGAGCCAGGATTTAACCATAGGCTGAAAGAAAAGCTCATGCTGATATTCTGTCTCTAATATAAAATCCCAATGCACAAGGGAAATGTTTTTATGTGTAGTTTCTTGGTTTCAGGCTGCCTCTTATTTAGTCAGTGTAAAACTTTGTTAAGTGTCTGGCAGAAAATACTAGAAGCACAGTAAAAGGACAGATTTTACATTTATAGTACCAATAAACCTAAGACAAGTTTACACAAATGCAGTTCTGTCTCACAGTGAAGCATTTTCATCCAAAACTATTTAAGGAAAATATATACAATTCTTCATCTACAGTCAGACAAATAAAAGTGCATTTACAGTAAACAGGCCACGTAAGATATTTAACAACAATCCAAAAAGAGGCTATAAAAGTAACATTTTCAGCTTAAATGGAGAAAGAAACACTGATTTCATGATCCGCCATGCAGCGTGGGGAGTTTCCTTCACAAAAAAACATGACTCAAAATGAAACACAAAGTAATTCAGACCACAGCTAAGACACGAAAAAGATAGTGAGTGTAAAAGGAAAATGAGAGAAGAATTAGATCTGCAGTTAAAACAAAAAAAAACCCACAACCACTTAGAAATGGAAGTGTAGATAGCAGTTTGCTCTCAAGACAAAACAATGAATTTGCCTGCACAGCACCAGGAAAAGGAAGAAATCACAGCAAGTGCTTTAAGAGTCAGGGAAAGCTGCTCCACTCCACCACACCAGAAGCTCATGGGAATCATCAAAAATGAAGCAATCCCACTGCTTTTCACTCCCAATAACCTGAGTAGCTAGTCGGCAGCCTTGGCTGCAGGATTATAAAGCTTGGATAGTCATGTTCCTCCTGTGTCGGGTTTTAAAATGCTCCTCCTGCCAAGGAGGATCTTGCCTAATCCTATTCCAGAGGTCCTGCCAGGCACATGGGTTTTTTTTCAGTTTATATTATCTGGTTTTGGATGTCAGTTCAAGACTTATGAGCAGAGCTAGAGTTGCACCTACTGCATTTTTGTCCCTCTTCCTCAGACTCTTAAGTAGTCACTTGGTACAGTGCTGCCAGAAGTCCTTTTTTTGGGGGTGGTAGCAGTGAAGCATGCATCTGATAGAGCTTAAGAGTATTTCGCCATCTAGCTCCCTGCCCTTACTACAGTTTTGCTGTACACAAACTGTAGAAATCAGCACAGTCTGAATAACTTGTTAATAAAAACGATATTTCACAGTAATTATTCTTTTCACACAGTTCACTAGTGATTATCAGCACTCAGAATTGAATTCTGTTATTATTACTGATAGGAAAATGATTGCTGACCACAAATGCATGTGCGGCAATGAGAGAGAGTAAGTGAGGATTAAACCATATAGCAAGAAACTAGACTTGTGGAACATCAAATTTTGCAACCTATCAGATAAAATTACAGAGGGATGAAGTTCTTTGAAAAATAAAAATGAGTATATTTGATAACAAGATTCCAATTTGCAGCAATATCAAGTTTTGAATGTTGTGGTTTAAAGTGTTTGACTTCAGTCATTCTTAAACATGCTGCTAAAAGCCCACTGCCAAATATTACACTTATTATTTATGTGAGTAGTTTCACTGATTTCAACCACTGGAATAAATGAAGATAAACAAATGAATGAGGATATGCAAGAGGAATTACACTTACAGACCTACCTCTCATCATACTTCAGCATTTCTGATGTGCTACATTACAACTGAGTCTTAAAAATAAGAATTAGGGGCAAAAACCCCAATCAGTATTTCAAAATAATTTTAATGGACTCTTACATGAATGCACATGTCCATGCACATACACAAACAGATATATTAATAAACATTTTACGAACATGAGAAAGTCAAAGACCTGTGCTTACAAACAAGGCCACAGATTTCGAGTGTGTACATTTCCAGTTACTCAAATTTCCACAATCAAGGTCTGATTTTTTTATAGACGTTCCATGAAGAGACAACATCAACTGAAATCAATGCCTCATTAGATCAGTCCTTACTGGGTAAAATGATTCAATCCCTTTACATCCAGAGAACAAAACACAGATATTTTTGACCTGTAAAAAATCCCTCAAAAATCTCTAGTGGTGTCCACAGACTTGTAGTTCTAATTTTATCTAGAATAAGCATGGAACAAGCAAGACACAGTGCATAGGTCAAGTGAACTTGCGAATATGGTATCCACAGAGACAAATTGCTCCTACCTTTCTTCTACCCATGTCAATTAGGCGGAACTCACATCCAGGAAATAGGAAAAAGGAAGAGGCCAAGTTGTCAGTAATGAGAAGAAAAAGAAAGAGATAGAAAGATTATTCCCTGCCTAAGCACTGAGGGAGGTAAAGAAGAAACAACTGAAGAAGGAATTGGAAGTCCACCTAACTTCACCATTTTTATAAGGCAAAGGGAATTGTAGCTATACAAACTTTAAAGACAGACCTTTGACTCATAGAGCATATCAAATCATCATATTTCTGTGCAATGTTTGCTAAGCAAACTACAAGTCACCATAATGCAACACGATGCATTTTATTTTAAAGCTCTCTGTGACCTTACTGATTGAAGGGGTTGGTTTCTGGCTGTTAAAAGTAGACACGTCTACTTTAAATCCAAGTCAAGGGAGTTTAAAGCATTCTGTGCCTGGATGCAGTGAGCAGTAAGAAAAAGTATTCTTTGTTTTTTATCTACTTAGTTGTTTGTTTCAAGGGACTTTTCTCACTTAGTGTCAAATCTATAATGACTCTGTTATTTTCCTCCTGTGAGTTAATCCATTAGAAAAATCATGATCAAAACCATAATAGGCATAGTTATTCTTATACAGCACAAAATTCAAATCAGATGAATGGAAATGTCTATGTGAATCAGGCTTCTGTATTAAAACACTTCAGTCAGTTAACAGGAACACAATACTTGATTTATTATAGTCCCATGGCACATAAGTAGCCTACAAATGTCATGTTACAATATTTAACAAAAGATATACTATTAAATAAAGTATTTGTGAATAAATCAATGGTGATTTGTCTGCAATGTCTTGAGTGAAGTATTTGGTTGCTGACTTTTTTCCTTTTGGTAAAGGAAAAATACATTTTTAAATCTTCAATTATATTGCAAGTTGCAGAGTTTGTCACTGGCATTATTAGTCTGACATTTATCCCTTTTTTCGAATAGCTCTGACTAATAAAATGTCCATATCTTTTTTTAACTACATAGCTTTCCTATACACTTGAGGCTTTAAATGCATTTTAAATATTAACAAAGCTTTCATTAAAATGTAGAGGCAGGGGTGGAGGAGCTACTAAAAAAGGCTTTACTCTGTCTCCTTTAGTTTTATGTGGAAGTATTAATCAAAAGCTTTATTAATATTGTATGAATTCGGACCCTTCGCACAATTGGAATGCACATTACTTTTTATTTACAATACTTTAAGATACTCCATTTAACAAAAAAATTAGGAGTTTGAGGATATTTATCCACACACAGAAAGCACTATATTGCAGAACACACGTTCCAGACAAACTTCTGGATTTACAAAACAGAAATTTGAAATTCTGTAGGAATCTCAAGCAGCATTTCCAAAAATCTTCATTTGATATAACAACTCTGGTTCTGCAAATGACTGATTATTGAGTGCTCAAGATTTATTGTTAAGGTCTCTCTTTTTCCTTCCAAGACTTAGGGTGAAAAAACATGCACTGTTTACGGATAGAAACATCCGCAGCCTCCACGAGACTGTGTGAGTTTAAACAGAATTATCAACTATGCTGCTAAACACAGATTTATGGGGGGAAACAACATGCCTGTTATAGATTAAAATCAGAAACAGAAGAAGCTGTCATGGCATGTAAAAGAAAGTTCTTTTCTAGACAAACAGCGTTAAAGAACAAAAATGATAAGAAGAAACATTTTCATATTAGCAGGATATTACTAATATCCTGGTATCTGTACCAATCTCCTGGGCTATGCGCTACTTGACATACTCATACACGGTCAAGAGAAGCTGGTGAACAGCAGAGTGACAAAATTTGGTTATTGTCCTAAATTAATTCAATTGAGTAAGCATGAAAATGGGCAACAACGAATTCAGATAGATCTCATGGTACTGAGTGTGATACAACAACAGATGATGTTCAAGACGTTGATAAATGTAAAGTAATCTACATCGGAACAAACTGTTTTAACTATAACAGGACAAAAAAAAGGAGGGCTGGGTGGTGTCCCAGGTTTGCACTAATATCCAAACCTTAAAAGGCTTCAAAAAAATCCATAAAGAAAAATCCATTTATCCAGATTCTTTAAACACAAAGGTACTATTATAGTCTTTAAAACTTGCACTGCTGGAAGGTGTGATGGTTTATAGAGGGAATAAAATTTTTTTATGCTCTTCCTTAGGCATGCTTCATCAGTCTTCAACAAAGTATACTGGACTAGAGGACCCTCTCAACCTCTGATACTGTCTGAAACAGCTGCAATTAAAATCAGACCTCTCTTATTTATTATTAAATATTACCATTACCTGTTAATGATAATAATATTGCACTGAAAACTCTAAAAGAATATGCTCAAATACTCATTCTTTCCCTTCCCCCCATTAATACAAATTTATTTATTCCTCTTTTGTACTGCTTCCCCTCCCATGCCTACAACCCTTGCATATCCAAACTGAAAAGAAGTTTTTCTTTGAACAACATTGGTTCTATTAGATCAGTCCAGCTCTATATATGAAGCAAAAGTCAGAAATTAGTACTTTTGAAAAAAATACAGCCTGGAAAAATGGCATTCTGCAGGAATAATGTCACTGAGATCAAAATTTCACTTGTGGATTCAAAGAGGTATCTAAGAATTTTACTAAAAGGCTTTTCAGAATCCAAGGAAGGAGAAGACTTGAGGTCAGACTTTTAACTGGAGTAAAAAGATTACATAAGAGACAATTTCTACAAGATAAGTAGAATGCAGCAAAACTTCCATGAAGTAGCTTAATATTTTTTTTTCCCCATATAGGGCTTATTAGCAACATCTGGCTATGACATTTTAAATTCCAAGCAGCAACACAAAAATAAATAAATAAATAAATAAATATGAAACCTCGAACTAATCTGTGATCTCCAGTCAATATTGTGACTGTAATGAGTAAGCCAAATTATACAAGCAAGCATATTAAATTCATACTAATGGTTCACACGAATGGTGTAGACTTACCATTAGTCAGTATGTGAATTTTATAAACAGCATGTATTTCCCTCTGCTAGAAACTAAGTAGAGCATTTTCATTATTTGTATTACACTTAATGAAGTTGAAGGATTTTTTTAACGTTTACTTTGTGTCATCATATGGGGATACAAAGCATTTAATTTTCAGTATTTTTATTTGGTTTTGTCAGTTCTCTAAATACATAAAAGCTGATCTATATTTACACTGGGTGATGTAAGGCAGCTGCTTAGCTCATGCCTTCTCCAGGACTTTTACTAAGAGTCAGGTTTATGTAATGAGGGTTTCACTGCACTCAGATACTTTTCAGTTGGGAATGAGATTATATTTGTCATCAAGATTACACTGTAATCACAATGATAAAATCTCCATCTCAGAAATCAAAAAAGAAACTCATTTAATAGTACTTCATCTTAAAAATAATGAGCTACCATGTTAGTGTGAATAAGACTAATTAAAGAGAAAATTTGGAAGCTAATAAAATCTTTTAGATTTATATAATTTGCTTTATTTTACAAAATAGAAATGAAAATTTCCTACATAAAAGCAGCACTACATTCTATGATACTTGAAACATATTAAATACACCTTGTAATTTCTAGATTATAGAGCTCTGTCTCCTAATGCAGGTGTCCAAGGTGGTAAATTTGCGGGCGGTAACTTTAAATTTTAGTGTAGGAATACATCCAAATACTGCACATGTTGAAAATTAAACTGAAAATGTCTTCTAAAGTATGCTTGACTGTATAAAACGTAGATTTTTTTCATTTGAGATTGTTTATGCAACCTTCAAACCAGAGGTTAGTCTAACTCAAGATATACCCAATTCCTGATGTTGGGGGTGGAGGGGCTGTATTTCAAGAAGGCACAAGACAGAAAAGCACCTTAAATTTATTCTAATAAAACTACTTTCATTGTTTAGATACAAAATCAAAAGGGGCTTTAGGATATCACTTGTCTGAAGAAGCTATACAAATTGCAGGGAACAAGTAATGTCATGCTCCAATTTGAGCTCCTCCCTTTACTTTGTTATGCCCATCTGTTTTGAGTTAACTATTTGGGAACTCATTTCCTGGTTTCTTTCTAATTACACATCAGAGCCCCAGTGCTAATGAGCATGCCAATTATGTACTTAAATGCACTTTTGCGTTTAGTGACAGTCTGGCAGGCTAAGAAATGAAGTAAAAAAAAAAGGAATGTGAAAAAGAGAGATGTAATGCTAGGACTTAGGAAAGATCTATTACACCAAAATGAAGACAATTTCTTTCTCTACTCAAAAAAACCCCAAATACAAGTATATTCTAACGGGAAATAAGTATCAACAGCTAAAAACAAAAAGGCTAAGAAATACGAAGAGATAATCCTACCTATTTGTGTGTGTATATATAAAACTGGTTGCAGATATCAACGAAGAAGCCAGGATACACATGGATCTGGTGCACCAAAGTTCATATTGTCAGTTATGGGAAGCATAAAACCTACACTACCTAAGGAATTTCCAAGCTCCTATTTTTTGGAATCAAAGTACAAAAAAAAAAGTTTCCATTCCAGGCTGGTGACCTGCACTTGATGCTGAGGATGTCACCTAGACCATTTGATGCCTCCTCGCCTCTGATACTGCTGTGTAGATACTGATGCTTCTACTACTGTAGGATTTATAATTTTTCCAGTTTTCTCTCTATATACAGCAGATTTTTTGTCCTGTCTTTACAACCCATAAATGCCTTAATTGTATAGCTGGCTTTCTTTGCCAGTTATCCAAGGCTTTACTACATGTCACCACAGACTTAACAGGTAACAGCTAATTATCAGGCAAGATAGTTCAGGTAATCATCTCAGTTCCTTAAAAAGAATAAGAAAAAAGACAATTTCCATTGAGGTGTTAAGCTGCATAGAAATTATAGCGCAATAGAAGGGCAAGAATAGGATTGATTGGAAGCTATGATATGTTCACAGATCATGCTGGGAATCTCTGGTAAGCACAATGCATCTTTAATGCAAATCAATATAGACAGTCTGACGATGGCCCTTGAGAAAGGAAGTGCAATCAAGCCGCTGCTCCAAAGGACAGAGCTGGTCCAGCAGTGAGCACACGGGCTCTCTCTTTAAAGCATCTACGGGAATGAAGAACTCATTTGATAATTAGAGCAGTTCAAATGATTTTTGCTGTTAAGTAGACTGTGAAATTCAGGAAGGTATTCTGGGCTTTGCCTTATAATGGCACAATTACTCATTGACAGAGCACAGTAGCACCATTGTGGTGAGCCGCTAGCAAACATCAGCCACACGAGCTGCACTTAATGTAAAATTTGAACAGATGATGTAAGGTTTTTCCCCATACTGTCTTGGGAGCTTCAAAACCCCACTTTCAGACCCATGAAGTTTTGCAGTAGCTTTTTTAAAATGAAGGCATATATACACTTCAAACTTCCCCAGTTTTAGATGCTCGGCTGTAATTGTGTAGGCCCTGTTCACCAAAGAAGAGTAGGTGGGCAGTAATTTTTACAAGATTTACTCATTTATTTCAACCTGGTGCTCAGAGTTATTGAAATTGTAATTGAAAGGAAAAAAGAAGCATACTTCTCCCCTAACAACTACATTCCTGTCTGAAAACAATTATTTCTTAAAGGTATTTCACTGACATTTTAAATGGCACAAACTATATACAGGCACACAGATGGCAGCAAGCTATACTCCAGTGGACCAAATGCAGGGGGAGATGAGAGGGCTGGCATCAGCCCTCACAAGGGATGGTCATGGCAATTAGCTGACCCTATCCTTTTGTCTCCTTGCCTGAGTGTAGTGGGGGACAGGAGTCAGGAGGGCACCTCTGAGATCACTTCAGACAGGTCCAGTGCAAATGGTTCAAATCTATTTGTTGAGCCCGGGCCCCCAAATCATGAAGAGATGTGCAAGGAGTAGCATAATCCCCAAAGCCGCTCAAATGAACAGAAAGATTTCTAGGACTGCACTGAGCCTGCTCTCTGTGCGTCACGTATCTCTACTGGAGAAAGTATGCAGAGAGGGAGCAAAGTTAATTATTACCTCAAGGACTAAACCTCACTCCATATGATCTTTGAGACCAGTGGCTACATCTTCCCTTTGGTTTTTCCAATATCCTATGCCAGTTTTCATCTGGTGAAGCATTTGAAGGTGTCAGTAAGTTAGACATTCAATGTCACAAGTAATCATGTTGCTACCAGAAAGTACATTTCCTTTTAAGCAGGTGGGTTTTTTTCAAATCCAAAGACAATCAAACAAATAACCAAGAAATCACAAACTAATATATAGTGCTTAAAATTCACATGAATAAATCATCCTTTGAGATTAACTGAGCATGCAGTTCTGAACACTTTCTTAAATGGATTAAATACCTGAAAAGTTGGAAAAATGACTTAGACATTGTTACTTCTGTGCCTAAATTTAGGAACATAAATCTTTAATTGGCCATATAAATCTAAGTGCTTTCGTCTTCCGAGATGCTTAAGACTCGTAGCTCCCTATAACTTTGTAAATTTAACTATCTAACTCCTACTAGGCAAAAATAACTCTCCATGCTTCCAGTGATTTCATCAAGTATACTTGCAGTTAAGGATATTTCCCTCTCTGAAGAACAATTATACAAATAAAATAAACATATATGTGTTTATTCAATTACACACTTTAAAACACAGCTAAAATTGCTTTTATAGTGCCCTGCTTAATCTAACAGTCTTACAGTTTAATGATTAACATACTTTGTTTTTCTATTTTTAATTAGTGATTTTTTTAGTTATATAAATATCCTATCACAAGAAAGAATGGGAATTTTGGCTCTGTGCGCTTTATTGTTTAGTGTATATATCACCATACCATTTCTAAAGTACCATAAAGAGCCATGCCAGCATCCAACAGAGCCACACATGAAAATATACACCTAAAAGGAGTCTAACATATCTAGGTGTTTCAAGGATTTTTTCTGAATTTTCTGCAGATAATTTAGTTTTGTTGGAATTTAAAAAAAAAAAGTATATGTATATATGTATGTATATATTTGTGTGTGTGCAGAAGAATTCTACCTAGCCCACAGGAAGATAATATCAGTTTACAGCAAAGAACATCTATCACAAAGAATAACTCAAGCCAATAGGAAAATCAATCCAATGTGCAACAGAAAACATGCAGTCTAACAAATGCACTAATGCTCAAACATCAGGAAGAAAATTTGAAAAGATTAAGGAGTACTACATGACAGAAAAAAACAAACGCAAAGCAAGATAGAAATGAGCATAGTAAGTGATACCCAATCATGACCAGAGACCGCAGCATGACACAAGAGCATAAAATAAAATTTTTTCCTCATAAAATCTGTTGTCAGGACTCATGGTAGCTCTAATGAACTGCTCCATCAAAGCCTAAACCCAAGAATAAAAGGCAAGTGACCCTCTTCTAATTCCCCATCCAAGTCACTTGGCTCATTACACACTTACGTTAGAGTGATAAAAGTCTGGTGAGTGATTCATTCATTTGTCAGATTAAGAAGAAAATACAGCTAGATGTCTTCCCTGAATTTGTCTATCTATCCTCATGTTAGGGAGGGGCAAAAAGAAGGAAAAAATATGATGACAAAAGTATTAAGAGTTAAGAATGTAAGGACAAATGGGTTGTAGGTTAAGAAAGAAACCAAGAGATAAAATGTCTCCCTGTAACGCTATTAATCTCAGAAGTGA
The DNA here is from genome assembly GCF_003031625.1 of Empidonax traillii. Taxonomy (NCBI): domain Eukaryota; kingdom Metazoa; phylum Chordata; class Aves; order Passeriformes; family Tyrannidae; genus Empidonax; species Empidonax traillii. The sequence goes on along the minus strand of NW_020955624.1, from coordinate 616,621 downwards.
AACCGCAGGCACAATTTCCTACAACTGTCTCGGCATAATATATTCATTATTGCTATAAAAAGTGTTGATGGCGATGCTCTGCATTTACTATCGGCACTTGGGAAGAGAGGAGATGAGCTGACTTTCCATTTAAAGAGGACTCAATGACAAGGATAGGAAAAAAAAACAAAGAAAGGCCAATAATGTGTGCTACTGCCCACAAGCAAACCATGAGTCTTTTGTAGACTTGAAGCAAGTGATCCCTTCTAGGAACTCAGGCATCCCCTGAAACAGAGATTTCCAAAAGATGTATGATCTCCAGGAGGGAAAAGCCTCAGGGCTTTAGAAATAGGTAGAAAGAACTGGAGTCAGAAGTCCATCTCACCCTTGGGGCATTCAGGACATCTGAACATCCTGTATTTGAGGCCAGGCAATCTATTTTCACACAGAGAGCTCTTGTGGCCTAGGGCTTTATAGAAAAACTGTGAGGTCACCAGCTTTTGTGTGCATGCACCTATACGTACGTATGTATATGTGCATACATTGTGATCAGCTTCTGTATGAGCTGAAAAGGAAATTTACCTCAGTCAAAATTTTTTCTCAGCTATCCCAGTTCTTCCTAGTGTTCTGTGCTTCAAGAGAGGGGTGCAATTTAAAAGCACTGTAGCTATTTTGACATAAATCAGATAGACAAATAAGTACAATAAAATTACAAGCGGGCACTCCATTGGGAATTCTTTTCATTAGTTGAATCACAGGGAGAAATCTGAGGGCAGTGGCAAAAAGGTACAAATAAATTTTTCTTCTCAGTTTTTCAACTTATTAGGAAGTCAGCAGGAAAAGCAGGACAGTGATCTTTTAACTGTTAAGGGGAACAGAGCACATATCTGTATCAGCTTTTGGCACTTCATACTGACCATGTGAACTTGGAACACTTGGACAACAAAATCAAAGCAAGAGAAACAGCTTGGAAAGCCAGCAAATTCCCTTCCCACACTTCTCCCAAAACGGTGTTTCTTCCTCCAAGCTCTTCTGTTCCCTCTTTGATGGGGACATATGAAAATTAATATCCTTGCTGTTGTATCACCCAATCATACCATAAACTAAAAATAAAAAGGAAAAGGTGTCTTGTCATTCCACAATATTTTTGAAGGGTTTCTCCCTACCACTCACCTTGATCTCCTCTGTGCTTCCCCTACATTCAAGTCCCTAATTTACATCAGTTGACAGTCTAAAACTCACCTTCAAGAGGCCATTGGCCAGACTAGTCAAATCCCAGACACGGACTATATGGAGAAATGCATCAGCCAGCCAGATTTCTATTTTTAAGTTAAAACATTGGCCTTTCTACTAATACAGAAGTAGTCAGTAGAGAATTCTGACTGAGTCTGTCTCCTTCAAAAATGCAGTACAGGATGGGACGTATCCCACTAGACTGACTTGAAATACCAGCTACATAAGAAAGAAGGCAAGGAACTGTGTGGCAGCCCTGAGGCACTTCACAACACTGTGTACCAAGATTGCTGCATCAAATACATTGCATTTTTATAACGTGTCATGATTCCTCTTTTCTGCTGTGTTGAAAGAGATATGATTGTTTCCCCTTTCAGTAAAGACACAGACAAAAAAATTAATAATCATCTCTCAACTTGATTCTTGAACTGGTTTTGCTCCTCCTAATTTCCTGCCGAAGTGTGTAGTCAGTTTGCAAGGTGACATTTGCAGAAGCTCCTTACACATTGATTGGCTAAACTGCTGGGAAGCTGAGAGAATTCATGTAAAGAATGACCTTCATTCATTATAAAGTCAAACCTGCTGATATTACCGCATGCCAGAAAAGTCCAACTGCTCCCCCCTCATTGCTCAGAGAGGGCCACTGATGGATGCAGATCACAAGCAGGACAGCACACAATAGGCTGGATGATCTGCAGAGGTCCTACCAAACCTCTGGTGAAAACTCAGGTTATGGTGCTGCCAACTGAATTCTAGACAGGAAAGGAAAAAACCAATCTTGGAAGATATCCTGCATTGTAACAAAGAGATAATTGGAGGGCGATAGTGGCTTCGGGTAGTAAACATGCAGGTCCCTTCCCTTCAGCATGCTCTCCTTGTCTTCCCATCACAATTTACCTCCCTTTCAGCATTTTCCTTGAAAGTTGCTGCACTCTTGGTTAGTTCAAACTTTCTGCCACTGACACGTCTACGCCTCTATCCTTTCAAACCAAGCAGCTCGGGACAGGGGTACTTGCCAAGTTTGCATTTGGTACAGAAAAAGACACTGTTCTGCATAAAAAACCCATCCAACATAGATTAATAATTTTGCTACTCTACCAATAACAGCAAATTTGTGTTTTAAGTATTTCTCAGTACAAAGAAGCATGCCTGTGCTTTGGAAACAGAACAGATGCTAAACTGCTTACATGGCTCTGGACACGTATCGCATCTCTATTTTCTTTTACTTCTTTGGCTTGGAAAAACATTTTGGCAAAAGACAGGACATACTGGTTTATTTTTGCCCATTTACTTCTTTGTAAATATTATCATAACATAGACCTCCTGAAATATATAGCAAAGCATAACTCAACAAAAAGATCCCTTTCGTAGTTGTAAGTTATATTTACAAAATCTTTGGCATTTCTAAATTATAGTCCCTCCTGCAGCATAAATTACCAGCCTTTCTGAACTGATAATGCTATCATTGAAGGATTTGTTTGATTACTTCGAAGTAAAACACAGAATTGACTGAAGTTTAACTACACTCCTTGATTTAATTTGATCAGATTTAATCATAGCATAGAAATCAAAGCTCATGTTTTTGTGATGAGTTTTACAAAACTGTTCATAATAGCATGTGGTTAGAAAATCAGTCACAGTTTACAGCTCCATGTATGACTTCCTGGTTCTCCCAAATACCAGGGATCAGTTCAGGGGTAACTCAGGGAGCTTGCAAATCTTGATTTTCTTTTCACAGAGCTTTGGAAGAGGAAAGATATTTATAAGTTTTGAAATGAAACTGTGAAATTAACTAGCAAACATCCCCAGATACCTTCTGCATATCTGAACTGCCTTCTAGGGCAGCACCTCCCTCTACATGTTTTAAAGGAAGATTACTAGTTGACACAGGCACCTGAATTAGCTGTCTAAAATTGATAGGTGTTAACATAATAGTGACTAGTATATTATTCCAACAAGCAATTAAAATGTCATTAACATTTTCACTGCTCACAAGACACACAGATTTTGTTTAAGCTTTTTTTAAAAAATATTCCTATACAATCATGGAAAAGGATATATTGCTGTGATGTTTTGTATAAGGTTGAATATATAAATAAACGTTCCGACACACCTATGTCCACACATCATAGATCAAAACAGTGAGCTCACTCCCAAACAAGCTGAAAGAAACAGCCTTCACAACTTCATAGATGCTTAATTAATATATAATATCCAACTGGCTATGATTTGCTAGCAAAAAAACCCCACTTGCAACAAAGGAGAAATCCTCTTTGCTCTCTAGTTAACTTTTGTGAAAGAGGCCAGTTTTAACTCTCACCAAGAGAGGGCAGTGACATATCTCAAATAATTAGAAGATCCCATACAAGAGACATATACCTTTATAGCAAGTGTGATAGCAAATAATCTCTGCAGACATTTAATTTTAAATTCTGTGGAGCATTCAGCTGATTCTGTATTATTTTTAATTAACATCCTCCCACCCTTGAGTAAGTATACTGTTGTGTTTGGAACTAGAAAAAATAGAGATTCTGGATAAAACTATGAGTCCTTATAAGATTTTTTTGTTCTGCTTTCAAACAGATTTTTCAAAGCAGAATATTAAAAACACCTGCCTTCTACTACAATCCAGGTTCACAGCAGTGTGTAAGCTTTATTTTCAGTTTTGACTGACTTCCCCAAAATGTGAGGACTTTACCGCTTAGCTCTATCCCATAATTTCTATTCTTTCAAAACGCAAAATGGCAAGTTAAAGGGCTGCTTTTGTTCTCAAATCTTAATGATCTTTTTACAGGTGAGCAGCTTTACTATGCTGTTCAGGGTGATTGATTTTTTTAAAGAAGTTAGTATATCCTTTATTTTTTGCCTAAGGTTGAGAAGCTTAAATTGTCCTACTCCAAAACCTTTCAATAAAATATGTCATAAGTCTGCTATTTTTGGTCTCCAAAGACCTGCATCATCTTCAAGTCAATGGCCTCTTGCAATTCTGAGGCTACTGCTATCCCCAAAGTTAAAAAAATATAGTTAGCAAAAAGTCAGCACCTTTCTCTTTTTCACATCTTTTCAATGGATAGATCTAATCCAGAGGAAAATATTTTGTCTTCTATAGAAAGACTTTGGGGTTTATGTTCAACAGGATTTAGGAGAATCACACTGATGACAGAACCTGTCCAGTTTGGCACAGGGTTATATATGATTTTATTTGCACTTTTTATAAGGTATAGACAGGAGAAAGGAGAGAAGGAAAAAGAGGGAGAGAGAAATACACTTCCACTTGATTTTATCCATTGTCTTTGAAGGTTTAGAGCAGGGTGAAGCCCCTCTTTTAAAATTAATTTAAATACACCAAACACTTTTATATGGGCTTTTTCTTATTTTCTAAGGCAAATGGAATGAATAAGATAACAAAAAATAGAATAATGATGAGGACAAACATTTCTTTAACAAGATATCATAACATTCTCTATTTTCTTTGTTAATATTTTAATTTTATCTTGCAGAAAAGATTTGCTTCAATGTACTAGAGTGTCACAACAAACTAGAAAGCAGTTTCTAATGACTAATGGCCTGACTGACAATTTAAATGTTACAAAGCTGTTAGAAAAGAGCTTAGAAGGAATATATAACTGGAACCAAAACACATTTGGAGAAATTGATCTGTAATAAATGTGGAGTATGATGTTAGATACCAAACGTATTAAGGAAAGGGGGATGTGGTACACTATCAGAAAAAGTTTATCAGAATTTCCTATTAATGGTTCCTATCGTGTTTGTCATCACACCACATAGACACCCTCACACCCCCCACAGTAAAAGCAGCATAAAAATGTTCACCACAAAACCAGTTTGACGTGAAATTCATTCCCCTTTGGACTGAAATGCCTCAGTATGTACTGATACTAAACGTATTTGTATTCAGCGTATCAATCCTTGTTTAATGCAATACGCCGGTGGCCTACAGTCACAAAGCACATAAAGATTATATTCTCATGTGGGAAGATATCCATCACTTGGATGGTCTTGTCACATTTGCTTTCCTGCAGACACAATAGGCGGCAAAGCCAAAAGCAAGCAGGGTGTAAGGTCTTCAGCAGTAGCAAGAGAGGACAATAACTTTCACATACTGCTTAAGTGTATGACAAGCCCCAAGGCCAAACAGAGGAATCAATTCAACTATCCAGAATCAAGCATATCAAGAGACTCATTATAACTTTACTGTAGACCAAACTAGCCGTGAATTATTCCAGTCCTTTAAATGTATTTGAAAACGTAATTTGTGAACAAATAGATCACAAAAGATAGTGGAAATACAATTTACCTTAGTCTATACTGACTCAAGGCTGTACTTCAAAATCTTTCTGCTAGCAACCAGATGCAATTAACAATCCAAGTACTGGAGACTGAGCTTTGCATAAAATATTTCTATATATCATTACCATCATAGAACAGAGAGTCCACCTTATCTATTCCTTGATAACAGACTGTCACAGAAATAACATAAAATTCTATTCATGTGGCACTTTGTTTTCCAGATTGTAGTCTCCCCTTCTGGAATAAACTTTGTGGAATTACACCCGTCAATCCCCACCACTACCTAAAATCCAACATGTCAACAAAACTGCTCTGACAGTGAACTGGAACTACTCTCTAATGCAAAGCTTGGCCTACCCCTCCTGTTGCCTTTTCTCAGCAGATTTTCTGGTGTGCAAATGAACTTTTCCTACATTTTATGCCATTGCCTACATCCCTGCAGCAAAGCATAGACATTCTCAGGTGTTATCTTTTGCTAATGAAACTTGACTTGTGACGCAGTTTGCAAGTAAAGCAGGCTCCAGCGTCAGAAGCAGAACTTGTCATCTGTGGGGGAAAAAAAGGAATGAGGCAGCAAGAAACATATCCATACCAGCAGGCCTGGATGGCTGGTCCAGGGAATGCAAGACAAGATAGGAGAAAGAGTTTATAACATTGTTTAACCAGTGTGGCATGAGTGGGACTGATACTCCCTTTAAGTAGTTAATAGATATTTTTAATAGATATTTTTAAAAGACAACATTAATTGACACTGTTTCAGTGGGTGGTAAGTGTGGTTTAATCATGGATATTTAAGCAGATCTTAATTAAAATACTTATTTTCTTACTTTATGTTTATGTCAAATATTTGTCTCAAGTAATATAATACACATCTTAAAAATAAACTGACTAATGAGATCTCAGACATGCACATTCAACAGGGAAATCACATTTTTATCAGTAGTTAACAAACTTAGAAAGCTAAGAGTACCTGAGTACTAATTCAGAATACTAATGTTTAGAATACTGTAACATTTTAGAGCTAAACTGATACAAAACATCAAGGTTTCAATAAAATATATTATTTTTAAAGGCAATAATTTTATAATTCAAAATCAGCAGATGTGTGTAGAAACGTCATAGTGCATTAAAAAACGCATAAAAAGCTCATTATTAAGGCACTTCATTAGAAGGCATACTTTAAATCAGACTTTTATGAGCTACAAATGCACCATTTATTACAGAAATGCCTTTAAAACAAACAAATACTCCCCCCCCCCCCCCCAATCAAATCCAGCATTTCAGACTAATAAGTTCAGAAGCAGACTGGTTGAGCATGGGCCAGGAAAATGCAGCAAAATGAGACTAGAGCTAAACTTCAGCAGACACCATAAGGAAGTAAAGACAAGACAGAAGAAATACAAAGAGGAAAAGGAGGAATTGGAAGCACATAAAACCGCTAAAAGTAATACACATGAAGGGTAGCATGACTGGCACAGGAGGGCAGGTATGGCAGTAATAGGAAGAGAGGACTCTGGCAACATCTGCAATGGCCCTATAATCACTGTGAAACAGAGAAGGGCCACAACCTGTATTTCCTATTTCAGCAATGGCTTGGCTCCTAATCTCTGGGGTTTTTTTTTGGCTTCTTCATCCATCTTTCCTAGGCAAAAATGTCAGATAAGTCCATGAAAAAAACAAGGGGCTTTATTTCTAGTGGTTTAAGGGAGACTCCATTTCTTGTACCATGTATTTTACTCTCAAAGTATGTTTCTGCTGTCTGCAAATATGTTAAAGTTATTATTTTAAATTGAAATTTTATCAGCTTCAATTTATTATTAAACTCATCGATGCTACATTTTTCTAAACCAATTGAAAAATTATTTACATACATGACCAAAATTATTTGAGGTCAAATTTCAACAGAAGATCATCTGCCATTTATTCGATGCTATCCTTTTCTGTTTGCACAAGATGAATATCCTATCCACTACTACACTTCAGGAAGAAATGCCTGTAATATTTTGCATAGCTTTTGAGAAATTGAGAGAAGTAATGCTGGAAGTAATGATGACATTATTTTAAAACTGACATTTGCCACAGGTGCCAGACATACTTTGCCAAATTCCTTAAAACGTGTTTTCCCTCATTTACTTCTAATCAAAGGAGTTTCATAAACCTTGTTAGTGCTTACAATTTCCTCATAAGCTTAATTTAAAAAAAAAACTATCAAATGAAATTAATCCTGTTTGTCAAAATGAAAATGTAAAGTATTTGCGATTTCATACATTTCACATTTTCTATTACTCCTTCTGTGCATTTTAAAGCAGGGATAAACCATGACAGGAATATTTATTATTAAATTCTATTGTAACTTACCCTTTGATTAAGGCATTATATCATAACTTAGAACAGGTAAAAATCTGAGCACTGTAATTTTAAGGCTGAATCATAAAAACCTTTCAACACTGAGAAAGAATTATAAATATTATGAAGTCATCGAAAGCTTCACCATCCTCATCTTTAGTATTTGTAAAGAACTCAAAAGGTACAAAGAGGTGTCCCTAACCAATTACACTGAGCTAACTTTTTATCTCTGGAAATCACTTTTAATATTCTTTTAATTGCAGGATACAGCTATAACCCCTTTATGGAAAACATATCTCAGCATTTCCATAAATGCAATATTGAGCCAAAATGACACATCGGTTCTCCTCCTGACGTTCTTTTGGCAGATAAGAAAATTTAACTGAAAAATTTTACTTTACAAATGACAACTTATGCATGGTGAACTCTGCCACATTTTGAAATACATGAGCTATTTAGTAGGAAACCATAGTAAGTTATGAACATGATACAGCATCCAGTTTGAAACCAAATGGATGCTTCTCTTTGTCTTCTGAAATATCGCTATTTGTTTCTTATCAGTCTTAAAAACAGCACAACAAACAAAGATTTATTGTACTTTCAGCTGTGTTGTGCTAAGAGTGGAATGCAATTTCCACAGTTCAACACATCATTTCTCCCCTATCTCTTTAGCTATGCATTGCACCCAACTGCGTTTTGTATTTCAACCCAAAGATGAGACTTCCCATCCACTCAAGCTGCTCTTTCTGGTGGTCACCGCTCTCCTCTCATCAGGCAAGAGCTGACCCTTGACTCTTTGCTAACATAACCTTTTCTGACACTTGCTTATAGACATCTACGTTCTTCTGATGGATTTGGAAGTTTTTAGCAGCTTCATGGTTGTTTTCACATTTGTGTCCACTGTAAATCTTCTCCCATGGCTGTGGAGGTAGAGGGTTGTAGATATTACATAGCTATATATATAGATACATAGATATAGAGCAGGTGTTCTCAGTGGAAATCTACAATTACTTGCCTAGTTCCTCTAAATCCCACAGTCTGTGAAGGAAGGACTAAAGGGATTAAATGTGTTTGGGTTCTCCCACTTTCAGTAGAAAATGATACTGAATATTTTACAGCCACAGAGCCAAAGGTCGTTGGTTTACCCCAACTGTTTACCCCACTGCAGGAAAATAGTGCCTTCTACTGTCAACGAAGTATCATTCAGCATCATGCTCAATGAAATATCTCCTTTCCACAAAACAAACAAACAAACAAAAACCAACAAAAAAAATCCCCCAGCACACCCTAAATGCATAAGAAACCCCATTCCCTCCAAAAAAACAACCCCACAAACAAGTAAACAAAAAAACCAAATCAGCATTTGTCTCTAGACCAGGTTCAGAAAAGAGCAACAAGGTTGGTGAAGGGATTCAAGCACAAATCCTGTGAGAGAAGAAGCTGAGGGACCTGGGGCTGTTTAGCCTAGAGAAGAGGAGGCTCAAGGGACACCTCATCACTCTCTACAACTACCTGAAAGGAGACTGTAGCCAGGTGGGGATTGGTCTCTTCTCCCAGGCAATCAGCAGCAGGACAAAAGGGTACAGTCTTAAGCTCTGCCAGAGGAGTTCTGGGTTAGATAATAGGAAGAAAGTTTTTACAGAGAGAGTAAGCAGACTCTGGAATGGGCTGCCAAGGGAGGTGGTGGATTCACTATCCCTGGAGGTTTTTAGGATGAGACTGGATGTGGTACTTAGTGCCGTGGTCTAGTAACCACGGTAGTGTTGGATCAAGGGTTGGACTTGATGATCTCAGAGGTCTTTTCCAACCCGGTTGATTCTATGACACTCATGAATATTCTGTGTCTAAAAAGAAACGTTTTCATATTTTTCTGCTAATAGGCTAACTTGGAACAGAGAGATCTTACTGCTAAGGAAGGTAGTTCTGCCTACTTTAAAACTTGTATCAGCAAAGTTTTGATTAATATGACCATTCCAGGCCTTTCAGATATACCACAAGGGCTCATCCAACATTTATCAGCCTACAAAACCACACAGCCTTCAAGGAGAAGCCCTTCACAAAATATGCAAATTAGAAACAATTTATTGAAAGGTTGGACCAGATGATCTTTGAAGCCCAACCTGGGCTGTTGTACAATTCTATGATTTATTATAATGGGGAGACATTTTTGGCAGGACATACCAGGCCTTATAATTGTGTCAGTCTTGGCTTGTGGTTCTTGAAGAAAAAGGCAATTTATCAAATCCTGTGAAATGGCCCAGGTTGCCAAGCAGGCAAAGAGCATCCTGGCCTGTATTAGCAATACTGGGCCAGCAGAACCAAAGTAGTGATCAGCAACAGTGAGGCTGCACCTTGAATCCTGGGTTCAGTCTTGGCCTCTCACTACAAGAAAGACATTAGGGTGGAGGAGCGTAACCAGAGACAGACAACAAAGCTGGTGAAGGGTCTGGAGCACAAGTCTTACGAGGAGCAGAGGGTGTTTAGCCTGGGGGAAAGGAGGTTCAGGGGCACCTTGTCACTCTCTACACTGTCTGCAAGGAGGCTGTAGCAAAATGGGGCTTCCTTCACTGAAAGGGTGATGAAGCACTGGAAAAGGCTGCCCAGGGATGTTGGAGTCACCATCACTGGATGTGTTCAAAAAGTGTGCTGCTTAGAGACATGGAATAGTGGTGGGCTTGGCATTGGACTTCATGAGCTTAAGGGTCTTTTCCAACCTAAATGATTCTATGATTCTAAATCTGTGTAGACCTACCTCCATGTGTTATGGACTAAAATCTGCATTATAAAACTTAGATGGGTATCAGCCCTCCCAAGGCTGTGCAGTGAGCCGAGCCCTTAATTCTGGAAACCGAACAATATCCTTCACCACCATCAAAAGCAAAAACTAAATGACCCATTCCATACTACTGTCTCTTCATACTTCCTGTCTAAAGAAGCAGTTCCAGTTTTTACCATTCATCTCTCCTGTCTACATGGTTTTCCAATTACTAAGAATTTTTGACTAGAACACCCAATTTGCATCCAAATTTGGATGGAAATATTTAATTTCCTGAAGGTGTAGTTACTATTTCCCTCTTCACATGATTAATTACCAACACCCCCTTGCCCTCTGCTCTTTTGGATTAATGGAGGGTTAAACACATTTATTACTTAGTCCTACTTCTGGAAAATGTATGTTTGTTCCAGGTAGAAGTAGCTGTGAAATGAAGCAATCTTCATCAGATGATAGCCTTGATTGAAAACAAGCCAGCTATAAAGAGCAAAAGAGAAGCACTGAAAACTTGAATTCTGAAAGGTACCTATAATTCACTGATACTCTCCACCTTAAAACAAGTAATTCCAAGACGAGGAAAGTGTTTTATCCTATTAATTTCAAGGATGATGAACTACATTCTTGAAGCAGCACCCACTGAGTACTTTCTTAAAGGTGAAGAGAAGTCCCTAATGGGATTTCCAAAATCGCATAGAAGCATTACTGCCTGAGAGGTCAATGAAGCATTAAGTCCATTCTTAAATCATACACAGTTCCTTCTGACATTATTCAAAATGTCAGTTTTGAGGCACTTCAAAGTTCCCAGGCACTTCAGATCTTTGAAGTGAGTTACAAAGCTAATTTGCTCAGCTGAAGCACTTGAGGATAAAAATTCACAACTTGCCAGCCAGTTCTGAAGATCCATGTTCACCAGAAGGCTTTCACAGCTACTCAAGCGGAAGAAAAAGCCATATAACCATAGTAAAGGTATTTCAAAAGCAGCCCAACCAATCATACTGAAAACTGCAAAGGGTTTTGCTGATATAAAGTTCGTAAAAACAAAAATGATCTAATCCCTTAGCCCAGTTGACCTGAGCAAACTGCAAACCATTCAAGAGGAAGAGAGGAACCCAATAATGAGGAAAAATATTTAATGGACACAAATCAAGTGTTGCATGTTACATAAACATGACCAACATGCAAATCCAAATTTTTTTTCCCAGTGTAGATATTAAAAAACACCATGCTCTTTCTGTTACTCAAATGTTTTCAGAAAATCTCTGCTGAAAAAAGAAAGGAATGAAGTTGTGTATCTTTCTTTGCTCTTACGCCCATTTTGAAGCATAGAATAATGACACAGGAGCCTCTGTGGTTAGGCAGTTGCCTGGCAGCATCAACAGAAAATAGGAGCTACTGATATAATTTCCAGCTTTTTTTTTTTTAAATTATTAATAATTTTTGACTGATCTTTCTAAAGTTTTCATTGTCATAACAAAATACTAAAGGAAATAAAAAACATGAGTTTGAAAGTGGAAAATATTTCTCCTGTTCTTTGCTGTCAAGACAACTATATTTTCTACAGGAGATGGGTAAAATGTAACCTCTTTTCCTGATGAACCAAAATTAATAAAACCCATGAAACTATATAATTTAAAGTGCATAAAAAAGATGTGTCTCTGATGAAAGCAATCAGTCAAAATTGGCAGTTCCCAATGCACTGAAAACATTTTTCAGTAAGAATATTCTTATTAGTTTTGACAGGAATGGATATTCTGAGCAAAAGGGAGATGGGCTCATCCCTGATAAAACTGTGAACAAAAATACTACAGAGGATCAAGGTCCCAAGGGGAATTTCTGTTTGACATCAATTCTTCTCCCCAGAGTTTCCTTCCTCCTCTTCTGCCACCCTGCATTTTCCCTTTGTCTCCACACTGTTCCCAATGCAGGAGCAAGCCCCTCTTCACTCCAGAGGGCTGCAGTTACTCAGAGGCTTGAAAGATTTTTTTGGGTTCAAATTCCTCCTGTAGCTCTGTAAATGTCACTGCTAAGAGCCCTCCAACCTGTGTGCTGGAAACTGGATAAACCTGTATCTTTATTTGAGTTGAATTTTAACAAAGACACTTAACCTTATTATTCTAAACTGGAAAATCTGGACACCCATTTGTCTTACAGCCTAAAATAATTTTACTTTTTACAAGAGGTACTGCTATGCTCAAATGGCTAAACCACTGGAGCTCAGCAGACATGTCTGACTGTGCTGCTAACAAGAAATTGGTGGGATAATACGTCTCTATTGCACTATGCTTGCCTTGGCTTTGTGGCCATTAGTCTGTGTCATTTTATTCATACACCTGGATCCTGTCTCTCCTGTATTCCTGGTGGATATCCTGCTCCACAAGTGAAGAATTCAAGGAGAACGGGTTGCTCATAACACTGACTGTAGTAGCAACAGCTCTGCTGTGCACTTATCAGTGATCAATAGAAGGAGGACTTTAACCTTGGTCTTCCACATTCCTGGGGCAGCATCCACCAAATTCATCTCTGGCTTCTTTACTTTGCATTTGTGAACAACGAAATAATCACTCATTCAGACAAAGAGCCCAGGGTCAGGGCAGGCAGCTGGACAGCACAGCACCAGGACTTAGATTTCACTCCCCCCCATCTGGATCACAGAGTCCAAAACCTGACAAATTCTCCAGATGGTACACTATTGATTACTTTGAGTCCAACTGTCTTTCTGCAGCCTCAGATTTTAAAAGAAAATGGTCCATTCAAAAGCAGAGAGGGTATTTCTTTAGGACTTTTACATTTTTTAAAATTCAAGAATACAATTATGGATGGAGACTTTTTTCATTTTCCATTAGACTTGAATACATATTAGTTTGACTTTTAAGCTAAACAGAAGTACATTTCAAGTAAAGCACAGTTCTCTATTAACACTAGTTTTATTGTGATAACATGCAAATCCCCAACACTTTGCAGCCAAATTAAATTTCACTGAAATTTGACAAAAGATTTACAGAAGCTACGAGAAAGTAAAGAATCAGTCACTGTATCTTAATCTATTGCATAGCACTAAATGAAGGAAGGAAATGGTACTCTTCAGCAGGCTTACAGCACAATATAAGCACTGTGCTGAACAGGAACAGCAGGTCTCAGTTCACCAAGGTATTTAATTGCCTCTTCATCTTTAGTACTAAGTAGTTTACTTCATTTCTAGCAAGCTGATTATGTATTTAAAGTTGCTTTAGAAAGAGTATCATGTTAGTACTGTGCCAGGTCCATCTTTTCCATCAACACTAGAGTCAAGGCAGTCAGATACAGCAACGCTTATTTTCAACTCACTAGAAACTACACCATCAATAATGTCTCTGTAAATTGCAAGGATATCTTTCAGTCACATCATGAATTGCTTGCCAGCCTTTAGAAACAGCTACACGGATGATAGCTTAAAGTACCAAGTGCTGATACATATACATCTTGAAAACCACATTTCACAGCTCTACCTTTGATCATGATCACAAAGGGAACACGTGAACCCATAATTTACCTCAAGCAGCTGACCAAGAAGCTAACCAAGAAAGAAATACTTTATGAGCTTATGAGCTTATGAGGTTATTAAACGGTGTTAATAAGTGTCAGAAGAGCTGTATAACATCTCTTTTTACCTAATGAAACAAAAGGGACTAAGAGATAAAGGATGCAAAAAATAAGTTTTAACTTTATAAAAAGAGACAGCATCTTCCTGAAGATGAAAATATATGCTTGGAACATATGTTGTTCCCTGATGCAAATGTAAGAAAAAATTTATATAGCACATTACAAAGACATGCCAGTACCATGATCAACCAGTGTTTTCAGACAAAGTGGAAGTAGCAATTATTTTACCAGAGTGACAGCAAAAAATGCAAAACAGCTTTCCCAACTCTGAACAAATAGCACAACTATGGAATGTTGCACATAACCCTTAATAATCTGGGAAATAAAAACCTGTATGCATTGACTCCACAGGGAATGTCCTGCCATTTGCGCTGGCAGAAGTAGAGAGGAACAATGCATCTGCAAGGTATTAAGGCCAGAGGCCTTCAACTCTGTTCACATGAAATGCTTTGTGCTACAGATGTCCCTCGGATTAAAACAGATAACATTTCCTCCTAAAGACAATCAAATCAAAATGAGCTAGGACTGAAACATACAATCCTAATGGAAAAATGCAGAGGGCTCAAAGTGTCCGGGGTAACCCAGGTGCCCCACTCAGGCTACCTGTTTTTCTGCATGCTCATGGATTTATCCTTTCTCCAAGGCATCACTAGGTGTCCAGAATGCAAAGACAGCCTTGGCATGAACATCCTGCTGCAGAGAGTAATTGATGTGAGAGTCTGGTATGGCATCTTACTCCTCCACTGGGAGGAAACAACCTAAAACATCTTTAGAAGAGAAGGGAAACATACAGGAGGTGGGTGTATGCTAATAGGGATATGGAGGCAGAGCAAAATGCACGACATCTTCAAATGTCCACACGTCGTAGCAAAACCAGTGTGGGAGCAGGAATAAAGTCCTCTAAACTTCAAATGGTTTAGCACAGAGCCTTTGAGGACAAGCCCATTCTGAATTACAAGGAGCACTGAAAGAAACATGAGAACCACTTTATTTCTGCAGTGCTGTTTTCTACACCACTAAGATTTAAGACAGTACCCTGAGCTATCAACTCCTTTTTGTTCAGTTGTTTGTTGTACGGTTATTCACAGGAATGGCAGCTTTTATTTCAACAGTACAGATAAAAGTATTGCACTGAAATTTAAATGTCAAAGAATACATACTCAAATGTCAAATACCAACAGACAAATGCCAACACAGAAATGTCAGAAATACATCCGTGTCTCCCACTGAATATAACTACATCTGCACATGTGCAATGTAGTGCAATAGCAAGAGTTTTTCTTCAGTTCCTTAGGGACCATAATACCAGTGGTGTCAATAAAATCAGTATCTGGCAGCAATCTGAATGTATTACTCCAAGTACCTGACTCTGGCAACAAGTATAGACTACGCAATCCATGGTCTGCAAGGTGACGGATAACATTTACAGTCATAATGGGGCAAAATTTCTATTTCAGGCAAATCCTACTTGTGAATTTGCTAATTCGTCACTAGATGATGGAGCCCTACACAATGAACTTTCACATGAACTCTGCCACTGCTTTCCAGGTATGATCTTAGACCATGAAAGTTGAAGGAAGGGACTTGAAGACAGTTTCTCCTAGATACATGGCTTAATTTGTCCAAATAAAGCAAACATAAACATGAATTCTTGGTGTATCCTAAACTATTTGCTTTTTTGAATCCTAGGAATATTCACTTATGAATACAAGTGAACTTTGCAGAAGTATAAATGACTGCAGAACACAAGAACTGACTTCAAGCAGGATTTGAACTCTTGAGAATCTTGAGTGCAAAGCTCTATTCTCTTTGACCAACTTCAAATCTATTTCCTTACAAAGACAGTGAATGTGTCTTTGTCCTTGAACGACCGCAAAGAGTAAACGAAGAAGGTTTCTACTATCCCATTGTTTTGCACAACTTACGTGTGCCCATGGTCATTAATATATTTTTTAAAAGCGAACTGTACCATAGCTTAAATTAGCACTACAATTCTAAATTATACCATCAGAAAAGAGTTAGAAAAGCTAGGAAGCCTTCTTGTACTTCTATATTTCCAAGACCTTTCTGTGAGTCTCTCTTTCTCTTCTATATTTTTAGTAATGGAAGAAAATAATTGAGTGCTTCACTCAGACATTCACCCAGACAAGCCTGAAGTAAAAAAAACGCCAGGCAAAGTCAACCAATAAATAGCGCCTCAATGCATAGCATGGAAAATAAAGTCAAAATATGTCGAAACAAGCAGAACTTATACGTAAGGGAATAAGGACTTATCCAACATTCTGGTCTCCTAAAGATTTTATGAAGTACCTCCAAATGTCAACAAGATCCAGTTCTGTGTAGTTTCCAAGCATCTGTCAGGGTCTCTGCTCAAGGTGACATAATTATGGGCACGTGTGTCCATTAGAGTATTGACAAGAGATGAAACAGCAGGAACAGAATAACAATTCCAATGAATAGCAGAGAAGAAATTTCAGTTTCGAGACGCTTTAGACTTCTTATTTATCTGTTCCTTCCTTCACAGCACTTATCTGTTACTTCAGAAGGTATGCAGACAAATGATGTATTTCATCATATAGTGACACTGACACGTGGAATCAGTTTACAAATATTAAGTAAACTCTACCAATTTGCTTTCAGACAATCACTTCAGGTTCCTCACATACAAAACCCAGTATGATCTGATACACTAAATGAAGACATCTCGGTATTTTTCAGGAAGTCTGTCTTTGAAGGAAAGTTGTTCTTGGAAAATCCTCTTAGTCTTTTATTTACCTGTGAAGTACCATATGATTTTTGCCATATCAATGAGAGGTTGTTCAAAGTTAAGGATATGCACTGCAAATAGAGACCTGTTTCCATAATTTCCATAATTTATTACACAGGACTTAAATTTAGTTTTAGATTGGGAAAACTCAAACACCAAGAAAGTGTAATTTTGCTGGAGATGTATGCCATTCCCTGTAATAATCTGAGTCCGAGCATTTGGACTGTGTCTGGCAGCTGAATACACAACGTTACCTTTTTCTATAAAAGTTAATTCCTGCTAAAACACCACGCACTTATTTAATGAAGAGACCACAGAAATTTTATCTATGCTGCAACAGATTTTCTCTTTCCATGCCCATGAATTTCATTTTTGTAACAGGTGCAGGAACTAACTTTGACCAGAAGTATCTGAGACCAATCTGGGTGCTCTAAACACAATTCAATGTAAAATTCACTATATTGTATATGGGTTCCAAGAGTTACAAAACAACAGCTTTCACGGGTCTTTTGGGACATTCAACCAGCAGCTCAAGACATTACAAATGACATCTTGATCAACACAACCCACTCCAAGGCCTCTGAAATAATAAAATAGACAGGTAATTCGAAGTTCAAGGCTTTTCTCCAGTTTCTTACTCCTCTACTTATACACAACACCATGTTATCTGCCACCAAATGCTTTTCTATTAGCATGGAACACAAGAGAGGATTTAAAGAAAAATCAGTAAAAATAATCTCTTGTTTGAATATATGTAACCTCACCTTGCGGATTCCTCTGCCAAGATCTTCTCCATAATTTGTCCCCAAAATTTCAAAATGCACATTGGGATTCCCTCCATTTTCTGCAAATTCCAGTTCTCCAGTCAAACCATTCACTCCACCCTATTGGAAAAAAAAAAAAAGAAAATGGAATGAAAACTCACTGATTGGTAATTGTAATAACCTTTTGTTTCTTGAGGTGATTTATGCACTATGTCGAATACAGAGGTAGCTACCAGAACTAGGATAGTTTTCCAAAGACCACATTTTCCTAAAAATTCTGAAGTTTAAATTGTTCCTGTATCATTTCAGTTCTTTACAGAAGAATTAAACTCGGCAAAGTTAAGCAGATGCAGTACAAGCAATAGTCTTACTCTCAGAATATTTGCACTCCAATTTTTGTTCTTTGACCCATCAAAAAAAAAAAAACAAACCAAAAAAAAACACCATAAAATTTTGCAACTAATTTTAGTGGAAGCAAAGCTAGACACAGATATATAAAAGAAATTGCACAAAAAATAATTTTGTTGATTTTTGCTTTCTTCCCCCAAATAAAGGATTTCCACATAAGGTCAGGATGAGTTTTAGATATATTTATATGCTTTTTGAGTTCATCATATGTGATTTGCACAAATAATGAAGGGCTTGTCTAGCTGAATGTAGCGATTTTTCTGTTTTCCTCCATGACATGGGCAACAATGCAGCGTATTTTCAATCTCGCTTTAAATTTTTCACATTTTAGTTGGAAGGGGTTAAAATAGTAAAGATGAAACTGTGAATATCTCCTACAAAGAATTAGAATTGAAAGGGCTATACACACCACAGCCCTACTCAAAATATATTCCAGAGTTAATTCAACATGACATACATTACATCTTTGTATAAGAACTGTGATGACCTGAACTGTAAAATCAACAGAATTATGTGAAATGCATATAACGAAAACCTTTACCCATTAAAAAATTCTTCAATTTACAGATTCCCCCTCAAAAACTGTGAACAATATTTTAAGTATGTACAAAAAAAATCTGCCTCTGGTGTAAAAGCATATGAAATTTATAGCTTTTCCCCAAAACATAAGGCAAGAATTTTGAATTGTGATTGATGTTTCACCTAAGAGCTTCATTATTTAAACTGGAAAACTTGCAATATAAGCTACCTAGCTAAGACTGTGAGCCTTGCTGAAACATGATTTTAAAAGCTCTATTCTTGTATCTTCAGTTTGGAGAAAATCCAGGAAGGAATACAAAATTTGCACCTCCATTGGAGATTGTTATGAACTAATAAAATGTTGTCATCCTTTTATAAAACATTACTATGATTATAACAAACATAATGAAATTGATTATTGAGATAATACCTTTAAAATTTACTAGAGACTACTAGAGACAAGTATTAACAGGAAAGATACAGAAATATTTCATGAAGTGCCATTTACAGTTAAAACCAAGACAATACTTTGTGTATGTAAATTTTTAATGCTTTTCAAAAAATATTTTCTATAATATTTACATTTTATTACTTAGGAGAATAAAAATAATTTGAAAAGAAAGGAAAATCCCCACAACGTCCTAATTAAGGGCACATTTGTACAGTCTTTTGCAGGAAGACCCCAGATCATTTCATCATTGGTGAGAACCAACCAGGTAATTTCGACACATGTTGCTGTGGTTAGCATGACACTCAGATTATTTCTTATCTTGAGCAAAATCCTGTAATAACCACACCTTCATGGCTTTTAGATTGGGTGAGCACACCTCTGTCTGGTTCAGAGTAAAGAAAGAATGAGCTTTTGTTTACCTGCAAAATCACTTGAATATATGATTTGGTAAATAACTTTTTTCACAAATATAAACGTTTCCAGCTAACTTAAATTTGACTTCATCCTACTCATGAACCAGAAAGAAAAAGCTGTTCCACATACCTTTCTGCTCACATGGTCTTATCTGGCTTTTTGATTAATTAAAGCAGAATTTCATGGAACATGTCATGTCAAAATGCCTGCAAAGCAGTATAGACCTGGAAGGCTTAGGATGCCCAGCTGACTGCTCAAAGCCTCCATCTGGCTGACTTGCCCTCCCTGACAGCATATATACACCTGTTCCCAGTCCTGCACCACTCTGACTCCTTACCAGACACTAACTTTGTTATATTATACTTAATATTTCCTATATTACTTCCTATTTTCCCCCACAGCCTGCAGGTCTTATGTAGGTAAGGTATGAAAATTAATTAATCAAACTGTTTTTGACCCCCTGAGAAGCACCATAATCTCAAGTGAGCCACAAGCAGGACCCGGAAAAAGGAAGGGAAAACTCTGGAACAAAATGATAAAAGAAAGGAAATGTTCACAAAAAATTTACAATGTCTTAATGCAGATGCTTTGTTCAGGGGAAAATATAGAAAATAGAAATATAAAATATAGGATTTTCAATCTAGAAAATAAAGTGACTTTATTTTCAAGATTGAGTGTGGTCTCAATAATTTAAGGAACATAAAGATAGAATCATGTCTAAAATGTAAATGGTTTTTTGAGTATTGAGACAGAACTAAAATTTTAGTCAACTTTGTTATTATATTCTACAATCTTTTTCCTTACTTTAGCAAATATGATGAAAAAATAATTTAAAGAAGCATTTCACCTCAGTAACATTTGAAGTAATCAAATCCAGTTGATAAGAAAGCACTGGATTTTTTTGAAATATACGTCCTCTTACATACAGTACAGGCTAACAGACTTACCTAACATATTTTGGAATTTAATCTTTATCGAAAAACATTGTATAAGTTTATTTATCTATATTTTTAAATGGCTGAAACTGTTGGGGCAAGATACAAATGGTAAATTTGTTAGTTTTATTTGTCTGGGATCCAGTGGTAACCATAACAACATCTTTTCTCCTTTATCTATTCTGGCAATTCTATCATTCTTTGAAAATTTCTCACGTAGGAGTGTCTGAGTGTCTTTGATCAGAGATTCCTTTCCTAGACTGTACATCTGCAAATCATGTAATAAGAGCTCAGATTACATGGGAATGCTCCTGCTGTGGGAAGGGTAGAGGCAGAAAGACAAAACAGTGAAGAATAATGCCAACAACAATATTAAATTTATAGAAAATTTCTTGGAGGCCCTGATTTTTCCTCCCTACCTGGGACCTATCTTGTTGGACCTGTAGGCCATGCAATCCTGTTACTGCTCTCTCCTCCTCATTGTCCCACACAGCCTTTTTACAAGGCTTACACAAATCCGGTTTATTGCTTAGGGCTGATAGAGTGGGACAGCCTAGGAAGGTTTTCAGGACACTGCTCCAATTTTTACGCATAGCCTTTCACAGTGTGATCTCTCTGAAACACTTGATTTATGGCATGTGTTTTATCCCTCTGCTAATGCCTAGTGGAAGGAGATCACAGAGGAAATGACCATCTGTATGACAGCTACTGCTCCAGTAACTTCTTGATGAGATTTTTCCAAGTGATTTCAGTGTTAATTATGATAATGGGCAAGAGTCAAAGAAATTTTTCATTCCATTTAACTTACAGAAACAACGCTATTTTGGGGAAAATGAACACACATTTGTTATCTCCCTTCTCAAATTCCTCTAAGGTTGAGCTGCAACCATGCAATTTCTTGACACATATAAAACTGAACAGTGAAATGTCACTTGTTAGGACAAAAATGTTTTACTTACATTTCTGATCACTGCTCTGGGCTTCACAGAGCTGTTATAAAGCTTGGCAATATAGTTAAAGCCTACTTGAGTACCATCTAGACTGGCAAGATAAACTACAGTTTATATATGCTTAGGTAGTACTGTACTGTAAGTCCCTGAAGAAAGCACTATTTACCTAGCAGTCAGGACTTCACTTGGGATTGTCAGCTTGTCAATCATTGGCTATAAAATATTGTACTTTAATACTGTACTTTCTCTCACAGCTTCTGTTAAAACTTCCTTTTTTTTTTTTTTTTTTCCCAACATATGGTTATTCTCAGACAGTAGCTACTTTGCTTTAAGGATAAAAAAAATGTGGCTATAGGCAGGAAAAAAATGCTATAAACATTGAACATGAGTTTCACATTTTATTCTTGGAGAAATCTGATCTTGAGAACGTTGTTGAGTTTTCAACTCAACACACCATTTTTAGCTGCTAGCACAGACAGTCCAATCGACTACCCGAAAAACAATTTGGAATCTTTTTTGCAAGTCACCACTGAATGCCACTCCATTTCTGAGACCAGAACTAGTTGACAATTCCAACTATGATTCATGGAACACCACAATGTACAGCTTGTTTCTCACAAAGGAATAGGCGAATAAGGCTGTATGTTGCTGCTAGCACTAAAAATTTGCTGTTTGTCAGTGAACTAAACAAGTGTGACTGGGAAGAGACCCAATATGTGTGAGAGAAGATATATGCAGAAACTTGATGTCATTTTCCTGAGTTGTTCTTCCATATAATCCTACTTACATTTATTCCTGGGCTATTCAGGAAGATTAATTTTTCCAACAGTAGAATTATCTTCTAGTGATGTTTATTTCTATGACTGTGAAATAGCTTTACTGAGAAATAAACAAGTGAGCATGTATTTGGGCATAGTTTGTATTATAGAAGTGAATTTAAACCAATTGCTAAAGCTGGCCAAATTCATTAGAAGGATTGTGTTTCCTGATGAATTTAACTATTTATTCTGTTCCAGAATGGGTAGAAACAGATATTAGATTTAAATAATTGTAGTGGGCTTAAAATGTTTTCTTTAAGCTTTGCCCAATCAACTGAATTCACACAGAAAAAACCAGCTTTTGGAGTTGTTTGTAGAAATAGTGATGCACGACTCAAATCTTCAACAGTGAAAAGTAACAAATGACAATAAGGAATGATTTAGACAGCTATTCTGCCATTTCAAGAAATGTCTGAAACTCTAATTCCCTCTCATTCCCTACCATCTTCTACTATGTCCTAAAGAGCTACCACAAAGAAACCAGTTTATTTATTTTTAACAACTGCTGTTGCAGGTAGAACATCAGCATCCCTTTCTCTTGCTTCTTCAGTGCGTAGCTTTATAAAGATTTCCCAACCCTTTTCTTATTTCCCCCTCCAGAAATCAAAGAGAGATTTCCCTCTGCAGCTAAAACACCGCCAGATGTTCCTGTTTCTGGATCTTGAAATCTAAAAGACAGATATTTCTTCTACAGAAGCTTCCTCTAGAACTAGTTTTTTCCTGCTTGTTTTTAGTAGCAGAAGCTTCTGCTTTGCTGCTGCCAGGAGAAAAACTACTTCAGTTGCTGGTCCTCTCCTAAGGCAGGCAGGCTGGAATCAGACATCTCTTCCTTAATTCTTTTTCCCTCCACCACCATAATGGACTACAATTTGACTCCCAGTGAAACTACTCTTAGATGAGGGATGATCTAAGACAAGATGGTGATTTCAGTTCTACAATACAGATCATCATGAGGGGAGAATTAAGGTTGTGCAGAGGACACAAGTTCTTTTTCCAGGAAGTATTTAAGAAATTTCAGAATGTATCTTCATCCTGAACCAAATGAGTTTCTTCTTATTATATTCCATTATACACACCTTTGGTAATTTCAAAATGAAAATGCAGAACTTTTTATTCAGAAATTGGAAACTGTTTCCCATTTTCTTTCAGAATTAAAGAAAACTTAATTAAAGGTATGTTTTTGAGAAAAAAAAAATCGTATTTCAGTTGGTTTTAGAGGATTCTCCAGGATGACAGGAGCAAAAAGACATATAAAAAAAAGGCAAGATGGAAAACAGAAGAGAGGTTAGGTGGTTTTTATTTTTCCCTTCATTAGTTTTTAATTTTACTGTTTTTCTGATACCTCTTCAGGCATTCCTCAATGCCAAATTTTTAATTTCAAAATTATACAACTGTGATCCTGCAGTTCTTCTACAGAAGTGCTGTAGTGAAAGAAAAGGTAAAGTAGGCCACAAAACTAAAGGAGGATTCCTACTTTTGTGCAATGCCAGTTAGCTGCAATCTTTAGCTTTCCTCTGCCTACAGATTGAATTGCTACTGACACACACATACAGAGGAAATTTCTGTATTTCATTTGGATTAAATCTTGACTTTCCCTTTTAGCATGTTAATTCTTGAAATTCATCTCCATCAGCACAATGCAGTGTAAGGAGTATTTTGATTATTCCATTTACACCAGTAAAATAGTTTCTTATCAAAGGCATCTCATTGAAGGAGCAGAGAAACCCAAAAGCAACAGGATGCAAGTGTGGTGAGCTACACATATCAGGAATTTCCTTGGCATTTGATTTATTTTTTAGCAAGTTAACAACAGTTCTGGAATTTCCACTTGCTCCTGCCTACTTGAATGCTTTCATATTTCTCCTAGCCATTTCCCTTCATAATTCAGGGTTAATCTTCAACACAGTACAGCTCTTCTGTGAAAGGTCACTGAAGGAATTTGTTTTATTAATCACATCATTTTAGGAGATGAGAATTGGAAAAAGATAAACTGGGTACGTAGGATGATGTGGCAGAGAATGGAATAAACTGTTTGAGATGCAAAGAGACAGTATGGTGCTATGTCTATATAAGAGAACAGGATCAGTCTCGCATTCACAAACAACTTCACAAAGAAAATAATCATAATACAAAAGAGTCAGCAGCCCTTTCCATGGTGCAGTACTCCTTAATTTAGAAATGCTAGCAGGGCTACCAGACTTCTCCTGAAACTCCAGCTCAGATAGTAAATTCTAATTCTAAAGTGGAAGTGGGTATTTTGGCTTTTCCAGCTCAAGCATCGTATTCGGATTTGTTTAAGTAGAAATAGCATTTAGTTTATTAATGAAAAAATTTGCAGTAGTATTTACAAAATCCAAGTTGAAAAGAGAACCAGCCCTGGCTGAAATACATCAGACTGCCTAATGTGAATTTGAAATTGCTCTGATAGGTTAAGAGCAATAGTTTAGAGCCCCTTAAAGCCATATCCTGCCCCTGAAATAAGAAACATGTCCTGGATTATTCTTCCAGTCTCATGACTACAAACTGTTAGAATGGAAACTGGGAACAGACACCAAAGAAAGCTTTGAACTGTTATTTTGGAGTTAATGCAGATTAAACCGAGACTGGGTAAGACATAAGCAGTGCTCAAAGGAGCCTTACATTTTGCCTGTATCATCATAATTTCTGGTTTAGCTAAATACCTAATGCAGAACAGCAACTTCTTGAGACACTATATTTTGCATTACTTTTATGTCCTTCAGTGAAAGCCACAAATAAAGCATAATTTTTCAATTTTTTTTTTTTTTTTACTGTCCTGGTTTTGTTTTGTATTTACAATGTTGGCACTGCCAGCACTTTAAATGTAAGTATATATTACCAGGAAGTACGTGCAGACAAATGAGAAGGCAGTTTTATGAAAGACATCAATAACTTAAGGAGAATGAGATCAATAACTTATAGGGAAGGGTAAACTGTAAGCCTGTGTATATTGACTACATACTGACCTGGAAGGCTGTGATATTTGTAAGTATGTGGAGGCTGTAAGCATCACGAAGAAAGGAAATAACCAAGAAAAATTATCTTTAAGGACTGAAGAACAGGAAAAGCATCTTGAGCAATGAGCATGATTAAGGTATGAGATAATAATCACAGGGAAGCAGTGAGAGTTTGACATTGGATAAAGCATTGTAGAGATGGTTACAGGGACAGATCTGCAATGGCAGGAGATAGCCTACATAAGTTAAGGTTTTCTTCACTCTCTTTTCTGTGATTTCTCTATAGTAATGTCAAAAGCAGCACAACAGAACATTGCCCAAGTGTAATTCTGCAATTTTTTCTTTCTTCTTTTACAAATAGTAAATTTTTTTGTTTTTCTTCCTAACCTGTGACACTTTTTCAACAGTGACGCTTTTTCATCATTTCTTATTTGAACATCCCTACTGGTCATTTTGGTAAGCAAACTCATTGAATTTATTTCAATATGATTATTTTTGACACAGAAAAAACCAAACAACCACCAGACAGTCAAAACCAAATAACGACTACTTTAATTCAGGAACTGAGAAAATATAAAAACTATACTGTTGGTACTGACAAGAGTAATACGCACCCCAGCAGGAAATACTGCCTAATGTAAGTATTTTAGAAACCAAAGATGAGAAAATGCAGGAAAAAGGTACCTTCTTGATGGTTTCCAACATCGATCGTCCTCCTTGCCAGGGTTTAGAGTTCTTCCTGATGCAGGTGAGGCTGGCCATGCTGTGCCACTTCCTGTCCTCCAGCTTCTTATGAAAAGCATTTGCCAAAAGGAGGACAGTGTCATATATATACAGGTTTGAAATCTGTAAGGAGATGAAAAAGGAAATATTAGCATTTTTATTTGTAGCCTCCTGCCAGCAATAAGAATTTATCATTTGCTTTGCCTCACCCATAATCCTCTGGTAATTAAACACCTTATTTGGTATTAAGAAGAATTTGTAAGAGTCAAAATGTCATACCTTTAAGCTCTGGTAAAATCTGTATCTAGTATCCGTATCTCTGCTGCAAGTGATTTGCAGCAACCAGCTACACACACGAGAAGCACAGGCAGCCCAATCACTGGCACAGCTCCACTTGCCAGATTTAAAGCCCTGCTCATGAACGTAAACAGACTTTCTTTTATTTTTAACCAGTTGCTTACAAATTTCACTTTTTGAGTCACCAGATATTAGGATGCCCTTAAATTATCTTCAAGGCTGTTCTGTTCTTTGGAAAAGCAGAAACCCTGAAAATTTAAAATAAATAATTTCATTGTGTTTTTTGCTCCTGATTTTTATAGTTGTGATTGAGTCAATTTCTGGTGTGAAATACAAATCAGTGAAATCTTTGTCAGTGTGCAGAGTGCAACTGCATGTAGATTCTGCAATTTGTAGTCTTTCCTGTTGAAGTATTTGGCACTGACTGCTTATTCCTCACAGGATAAAACTCGTAAATGCGTATGTGTTCACTGTGAGCATAGCTACTTTCATACAGTGCAAGGAAGTTCCAGTTTGGGATCAAAGACAGAACAGTTGAACTCAAGAAAAGATACCACTTGTGTGCCAGTTCCACTCACCCATGTACTATTTCTATATACGTACTTTTAAATGCCCACAGTACAAAGCTGGATGTGAAAGGTGCAATTAAATGTAAAAGAATAGAAGCTCAGAATTCATGAACACTCCTGAAACAAGTAATTTACAATATACCTTTATATCAGTCTTTTCTGTCCTCAAATGGCAGGATTATTTAAGTTACTGACAGTATTCATAAAAAAAAAAAAAAAAAATCCCTCAGCTGTACTGAACCGAGGTTCTCTTGAAGAAAAATTATGTTCAGAAATGAAAAGGACCTTTGGGAATATTATTTTTAGATAATCTATTGGTCATTTGAAGTTACTGAGGGAAACTCAGTTTCCTCAGCTGCCTGATAATGGGGTCTATAGAGCATCCCTAGTGCCTGACAACAAATTAGCCGGTGGTAATTTGCTAACTGAGGCAAAACTGCTGCGTTTTTTTCTCCATCAGTCACAGACAAGCCAAAAAAAAAACATTTCCTCAGATTTGTGGAATATGTTGACTGCTCTCTGTAAAGTTTTTTACACAGATACAGATGGTATGTTCAACATCTTTTAGCAGAAGGAAGCTTACAATAGAAAGTACAACTTTGTCGAGAATGCCCCTATTCTGCTGCTTAAACATATCCAAAGACTGGGCAAGTCCCACTGCTGTTGGGAGAGGCTATATGGCAAGCAAGTACAATAATGCTGAACATGTGAGACACTGATTGGCAAGTCCACACATCACTTTAAAAAAGAGGGACCCACACACACACTTCTCTTCCTGCCTAATTACTCTTTTCCATATAACCCACTTTATGTTTTTATTTTCTTTTATAAATTCCATCTTTATGCTGGCTTTGCTTGTGTCACCCACAACCTGCTCTATACTGTTCCCAGGAGGAGTTATGTGACAGATTCCTTCCCTGCCAAGCATCCAGGAAAGAAGTTTTTCTCCTTACCTGGCCAGAATTACTTGAGACTTTTTGCCTTCCACATTTTGTCAAAGGAGATCTAATTGTCTGCTGCTTTCCCTTCTGATAAACTCCCAGAATCCTCTATTAACTTTACAACTCTACATTGTTAGTACCACAGGTACACAGAACCTCTGATCCTTATTGCCCTTTTTCTTTCAATGATCATGATCCTTCACTCCATCTTTCTGGAAGACACTTCTTTATTCTTACTTGTGCTTCTCCAGTGACTCCAGTGGCTATGAACATTTATATTTCAGTATTCACCCAGGAACAAATTTACTTTGCATCTGCAGATGCATAGGCCAGGCATCACTGTGCATGACAGTATTGAGGATCTGGGTTCAGATTAATCAAGCACTTTTGAAACAGCTTGGATGACTTGCGTGTGTATTGTAAACCTACAAAGAATTCAAAACATTTCAGCTAAAACTGTATATCCCCAGTGAAGTCAGCACAATAGGAACATTTGATGGAATGGGGAGGGAAGGAATTATCACTGTGTGGTGAGGCAAGGGGTTTTTTTTATAAAAGCCTTTGCCAAAGGGAAAAAAAAACCCATCCCCACACCACTTCTGGAGAGAGAGGCAATAAGGTTACTAATGAGAATAAATCGGTACATGAAGGGCTTCAGATGCCAAGTCATCATTTCCCAACAAATTGACATTGCTGTCAAGGTAGCTTCTGTAACCTACTGTCATGGGAATAGAAGACAATTGTCACACTTCATGAGGAAGGATGCACTCACTAATCTAAGAGTAATATAGCTGGGCCTTCATCAAGTATTAAGAGGACTCAGGAGGACAGCGTTCAGCAATTATTAAGCATTGTTATTCCTTCACTAATAGTTCAGCTTAACATTCACAGCAATCAATCACCGATAATGCAATGATAAAGGCACTACAATTAATTCCTGTTTCTCAAAATCACCCTTCCTTGTCACTACCAGAAGTATGCTTCATTAGTAGCTGTCCTGATGAACAGAGCAGGATTGTAATTTAAAGTCACTTTACACCTTTATTAATTTCCCACGTAAATTTACTGGGCCTTTAATGCATTGCCTTGTATCCTCTACTGATCATTTATTTATTCCAAGTCTCTTGGACGAGAGGGGGGACACTTGCATTACTAAGTGATATTTAACTGAATAACCTTCTGTTGATGTCAATTCAAAATTCAGATGTGATTTTTTATTCCAGACCATAGAGGAAAGGTATTTAGCAATCAGATTAGGGATGAGTGATTAATCTAGATTTACAGGGGCCATTTTATGCATAGCTATGATATTGCACATAGGTTTTAGACAAAAAAAGTTATGGTACTAAATACTTCCGTGAATCCAATTTTTAACTTCCTGCCTCCAAAACAATAAAAATTTTTAGTTGTTTCAACTAGAAAAATTCCAGAGACACAATGAGGCATCTTCACCAAAATATTTTTTAGCGTTTTAATAAAGATGCTGAAAAAAATTAATTATTCCACAGACTTTAGGGGAAGTAATTCAGCAAAAAATAAAAAATCCACCCTTATAATTTCCAGAGAATGTTTCTGATTAGTCACACTTCAATGTCATAAAAAAAAAAGCATTAGTAATTTCAATTTATAAACTGTTCCAACTTCCCACTGGATTAGAAACTAATTTAAAATATTGTTGGGTAGAACAAAGAAGCAGCAAACAAACCCCACAGCTACTCAAAGGTCTGTGCTTCATATGAAGACACAGGGGAAACTGTGTCAGAGTTTTCCTTCCTTTCAGTTTCTAATGTTGTCTCACTCAGCTAATAATGAAGTACAGCCATCTCAGGGAAAGGATGAAAAAAGCAACTTAACTGCTTTTTGTGAAGAGTTAAGCCAATAAAGCTGCCATCATTCCTTTGAACCAAAATGTTATGAAAGCTTTCAATAGAACTATTATAGCTCTCCAAGTCATATGTTGATCATGATGCACAGGTTAATGCATGGGATCAAATCTTACACATTAAATGGAATTGGCCAATTTGTAGAGAATAAACTTTGATTTCTTGAACTTATCTTTCCTTGAGTCAGTCAACCGCTAAAGTGAAAATGAAAATGAAGAGAAAGATAAATCAAAATCTGAATTGTCCCATCAAAACATTATTTTTGTTTTCTGCCTTGCCGTAGCTAGTAACTTGTTCATGAAAACTGCTCTTTGCAGTCTCTAGTGCCTGCATGTAATCACACCCTCAGCTTTAACACATTGCCTGTAGATTTACCCAAGTTCCCCTTAGGACCATGCTGCCGTAACAGAATAGCACAGCCTAGAGGATTTTTGCACTTCCTAAATAGTCTCTAGAGATATCCAGTGCATCTATGGACCTTGCACAGACCTGTTTATTTTAAGAACTCTACTGGGAACACTGTTCAGTGTGCTACAGCCAAAGTTTTTTATGTCATCAATTATTGTTTAGTGGCTGTTTTTTCCACAATTAGTGAGACAAAGGCTCTTACAGCTAATCCAGAACAGGGCAAGACCTCTCCTTTTCCACTTACATATTTTCATTCTAAGCAAAGACTCTTCAAAACCTCCCTATTTT
The DNA here is from genome assembly GCF_003031625.1 of Empidonax traillii. Taxonomy (NCBI): domain Eukaryota; kingdom Metazoa; phylum Chordata; class Aves; order Passeriformes; family Tyrannidae; genus Empidonax; species Empidonax traillii. Next base: position 586,230 of record NW_020955624.1, on the reverse strand, counting down.
TTCCCACTTTTTTTTCACTCTTCCTCCACTGCTAAAAACAATAATATGCAGTCATCTTCCCACAGCTACAAAAGTGAACACAGAAAAAAAAAAAAAGTAAAATCAACCTGTTAAGCCAATTTCACACTCTTGATTTGACTTAACATTGTCATGATGAAGCCTAATGAGAGAGACAGAGGAATTTTTCTTGGAAAAACTATGTGAAGTCAGGAGGACAGTGACCATGATCCTGTTGCTGAATTCATGTGGTAATTAACTGGTACAATTAATTGTAATTTGTGATTAACAAACCTGAAAATAAGTCCTCTTTGGAGCTTAGATTTAGATATATAGACTAAGACACTTGAGACAGATGATGTGGGCGATCCCCAGGAAGACTTTCCTATTGACAACATACTTAGGGCTTAGAGAAGCACAGCAGCTCAGGAGACACTGACTACAGGGAGGAAATTCTTCTTGTTGAGATGACAAGAAATAAAATTTAGCAGGCCAACAAAATGAATATCCCACTACCTGGAGATCAGGTGGCTTTTCTGGATGTTCATTACTGTGGAGCAGGAAAGTTGTTGTTCTCCATTGGCCACATTCACCCACCCTAACCAAAGTGTTTCCTTGTCATGCCATAAGCCATTAAGCTTATGTCATGCCATAAGCCAGAGAGGACAGGAAAAATAACATTAAGTTACAGTAAGCCCCTGGGGAAAAACTTAGAATTTATCTAGAAAGACAGTTCCCAGGTGGGGATAGACTAGTATATGAACTACCTCCATGCTTTGGGAGAAAGGGTCCTTCGGATCACACAGTGATGAAGATATTCTGTGGTTGCCACGGAAACAGCGCTGACTTATGTTTTGGGGAACTGGAAATGTCTGTCGAATAATTGTTAACCTTCCAATTGACCTTCTCACCAGCTCCTGCACGTCCACATCATTTATTTCCTGAAAGATAAGGCAAAGGAGAGAATATGCATGAGAGTTAAAATTCAGTGACCACCAGATTTGAAACAAAAAAATAAACTGAGTGAACCAAGAGGCCTGTGATTGATACACAGCTATTGTCAAGCTCTGCCACAGTCTGAAAAACAACATGCTCATTAAAACAAGTGACATACCACCTTAGTTGCAAAAGTTTCAAGTGTACTGTGCCCAAACCTCACCAAATATTTGTAGATATAATTGAGCCTAGTTGTTTCACTTGGGATTTTCTCTGCCTCTCCTTTTACCTCTTCTGATCTTTTATTTAAAAAGTGTTTCACAGCATCCTTGACAGATAATGTATAAATCAGTAGGGAGTCATACCATGATGTATTTCTGAGTGTAGCATTACTTAGGAGCTGTGAAGGTAGAGACAATTTTTCAGGCCTTAAGTGTTCATTTCCTAGAAACAGAATATCAAGAACCTATAAACAATGTGCAAGTATAACAAACATCATTTACCAAAAGGGCAAAGAAAATGAATAAGATCATTCTAGGTGTGAATGTGCTTGTTTATAGCAAGACCTAATTTGAAAACAAATTTTTATTCCATAGGGTACTTATTAAGGCTTACAACAGAACACTTAGCTCTACAGACACACACTTTAAAGAAAAAATAACTAAGTAAATACATCATTATGTGAAATATTAAGCTTAAAATATTAACTCTAAGACAGGCTAGGGAAATCAGAAAAACAGTTCTTTACATAGCATAAATTCCCGCAGCTTGGGAACATGTTTTTTTTTAACACCATTGAATGATGAGTCCCTCAGGGAATGTGGAGTAAGAGGAGTATGAGCTCACAAGCAACAAAAATAGTAGAAATAATCTAAAATTTGTTCAGTCTTTTTAACCAGAATCTTTTTTTTTCATTATGCTGAAGTGTTTATTCATAATCTGTCTTAATTACAAAGGCTGATGCCCCAAACTTTCTAGACATTTAAAATTGTGGATATGCCCCGAGGAAGGGAGGTGCTTGAGGAGCTCCTATCAGCAGCCGGAATTTAACATCCCCTTTCATAAAGCCACAGCTATTTTTGATTCTCATTTGTGTATTTATAGCTTTTCATTTTTCAAAGGATACAGTACATCTGTTTTGTTATCCCTGTTTCATGTAATGAAATGCCATCATCTTTTTTTTTCTTTAGATTTCTGATCTGTAATCATATTCAAGAACTCAGGAGAAACCAGGAGATAGACTTGATCTGAAATTATGAAATCTTTCTAGTGAAAACAAAGCCAAGCTTCTTGAAAAAGCAGCACTCTATGACAAGAGAGACAAGAGCTGTCTATGTTAAGACAGCTATGCCAGTTATTTTGGATTTTTTTTTTGCAGTTTCAGTATAATACCCTGCTGTTATTTTGAAGCAACTTCTTTGGACATCCTGATATTTTTTTATTTCCTTTAAATATTGGAAGAAAAACATGTGATGTAAATTTTAACTTCTACTCTCTTGACTACCATAAAAGTATTTTATTCGCCTTCACAGATTATCATAGTTTCTGAATTCATCTCTTATTAGTGTTCTTTATGAAACATAGATTTTTCTGCAAAGAGAAATAACACATAGCATCAGCTGTTTCCAGTGTAATATCTTGCATTGCTGGTCGATTAATTCTTAATGTACCACAGATAATGGTTTATCTCAGCTTAAGATGCCATCTTTTCATTTAGCCTGTATCATTTCACTAGCTGCAAGGTACAAAAAAAAAAATTTATATAATGCTGTTTTAGCAAAATACATATCATGTTTTTTAAAATATTTTCAATACAATCATAAAGGAGAGCTCAAGTAACTTCTTATCTTGATTTTAAATTATATCTGTTCTCAAAGGATTCAAAAAAATTTTTTTCTAGTTTCATTCTACACCATGACTCAACTGTAAAACCAAGACTATTAGACTCGTTCTAATAATGTAAAAACAGATATCTGCATGGCCACATTATATTGCCAAACACAACTTCAAAAGAGATTTTGACTATCAGTTCCTCAAAAATGTATCTCTTCTGCCTTAAAACTATATTTATGTTTTCTATAGTCAGCATCTTTGGTGCATTTTAAATAGAGTGTTCTCATTTTAACCTTTAGGTTACTACCTCATATTTTATACATCACCTGGGAAATAACAAAAGAATTCAAACACCAAAGATACTTTTGTAGGGTTGCCAAGGAGGTATATACATCTACAGATTATTTCCAGCTGTTATTTTAAATGCTGTGAATTCCACTGATTGTATCATAAATTCAGATTTTGGGTTAACAACAAAGCAATGCCATGCAAACCCTAATTCATCATTAGTCATTTGCTATGTATTTCTTTGTGATTTTTTAGATACTTGGCATTGACTGAGTGACAAGCCCTTTATATAATGACTCTCCAATATCATCTCTCATTCTTGAATTTTGGATCTGCCTTAAGAAAACTATATAAAGCAACTATTGTATGAGAGGAAACAATTTTCATTTGCACTTCAAAGAAGGATACAGTATAATGATATAAGGATGGCAGATGATCTGTTACACAATCATCAAATGTCAAAAAAAATTAGAAAGTTGGCCAAGTTGAACTGAGTTGGCACCTGTATAAATTTAGGCTAGGTTATGTGGGGTTGTTGTTTCCTTTACATCAGAAGTTCAGTAAATATAGTTCCAAGCCTTTCTTTTATTGGTCTGAACTTGGAATAAAGGGGAGACTGTCCTATCACAAATGCAACAAGGATAAAATTAGATGTATGTTTCATTTGAGTAGGAAAATAAATAAGGAAACAAATGGTGCTTTAAAATAATAACTCTTTAGAGATGAATTAGGAAAAGGGAACTGAAGAGGATTATCTTGATATATAAGGCAGGGACTCCAGTGGGAAGCAAGACTGGACACCTAATATATATTCCCATTCTGATTTGTCCCATTATTTTAAGATAAGCAGCCCAGTCAGAGACTTACTGTTCACCATAGCGCAACTGTACCACTAGTAAGAGACATGAAGGGAAAAAATTTATTTACATGCTCCTGTAATAAGCACAAAAGAAAGGCAGCAATACCATTTCTTACAGAAACATCTTAATTTTGGGCCAAGAGGATGATTCCAGTATTTATAATATAGTGGACCTGCCCTGTTGTATGCCAGGACTTCATCACATAAAATCACGATGCTCAGATCTTGAACTGCATGATCACTTGCCCCATTATATCTCCCTTAGGTTTCTTGCCTCTGGGAAGGAGGCTGAATAAAACCTGATAGGACAAGGAGAAATCAATTTTTAGGTTTCACAGAGACAAAAAATCCAATTTTGGAGAAAGCAGGGTTCAGTCTGTCTGTCCATTAGCTCTCACTAATGCCAAGAGCTGGCAGCTCGGTTGCCCCCCTGTTCCAAAAAGGGTGTTGTCACTGGCAGAACTGACCCATCGCAAAAGGGTTCAAATGAAGCTCTAGGTCTACTATTAATCATTATCCATATGAAAAGGTAGAATTATGTGAGCTCCTGGAACTGAGCTGTGATTTTAGAACTTGAACTAACTTTAGGACCTGAACTTTAAGCTCAAGCTTAAAACATAGTTATGCTCTATGCTCTTCTTCCTGGTGGAGGGCAATAGGGTGAAACACAATGGAACAATGTCAAATACATGGATCAAGGACCAACCTTCTTTTAGGAAAAATGTGCTCATCAGAAAGTGGCCTTTGAATATAACCTTGTAGGTCCTCCAGCCCTCTCATGTGCTATGATGGGCAAACCTGTTAGATCTTTTTCTATAAACTGGTCTTTTTAAAAGAGTTTGAAAGCTTTTTTCATTCTTTTCTCAAAGAATTTTTTCCAGACTCTGATGCCTGGTAATTAGAAACCTTTTACCAACGTTTGACCTCAGTTTGCCCACAGACAAATTGAAGTAATCTGTTCTTGTGTCAACCTTGTCCTCTAGCCCTTGAGAATGATGCATTTATTCACACTCTGTATGCGTTTATAAACAGAGAGCACATCCTCTTTCAGTCTTTGTTTTCATAGGCTGATCAAGCCAACCTTACCAGTCTCTCCCCACACAAATCAGCTTTTCTGTGCCCTCATTCCATTCTAATTCTAATAGAGCTGGTCATAATTCGCACATTATTGTAGATGAAACCCAACCAATCCTTTGTAAAGTAACATTAATAGTTACACCTCCTGTATGGTAACTGTAGGCATTGGAAAGCGTTTGGGGCTGCCCTTGAGATAACAATGGTAACAGAGAACTGGTGGCTTTCTTGGGTGTGGTAAGGTAATAGTAAGATAACCTTGAAAGTTTTAACAAAGGAAAATGCTTGAAAGAGACATGACATAAAATGAAAAAAAGAGACATTTCTTTCATTTAAAAAGAGAAAAGGAAAGTGATGAAAATCATACAAACGCCCCTTCTTCAGTTCCACTAAATAAAATCACACTTGTGATTTAAGAGTCCTAGAAGAAATATGATTTTTCTATCCTGGGATTTTTGGAGCTTTATTTACTATTGTGTGCAGGAAATTAAGCAAGCAAAGACAGACAGACAGAGGGAGGGAGAGTGTGAGAAATCCATTCTCACATTTTGTTAAGGCAAATTTGATCATGACTACATTCAAATCTATGATTCCTGCAAATTTTAAATAAAGAATTGCAACATCTGCTTTAAGGCCCTGAAGAAATAGGAACATTTATTTGGAGACTGTCTTCTCAGCTGACTACAATGATCAGAAGAGATTTGCATTATTTGCTGAGGACTAATATGATGTGTTATGTTTTATGGGAACAAGATCCCTCCTCCCACACATATATTTCCATTATGATACAGAGCCTTCAAGAAAATTTGCTATATTACATAAAGTTGCAACTAATGGGACAATAAAAATTAAGGAACTCTTTGCAGGCATTATAGCATTAAGAGTGAGCAATTAAAATAACAGATGTTACCTCACAAAGCCTAAGCAGACTCCTGATCACAAAACTGAAGGTGGTATTTTCTTTTGTATTACTGTAGTTGGTAAGTATGTTGTATTCCCTTGGCACAGTGATGGAAAAGGAAAGACAATTTCATCTTATTTTGGTGTCTCAATGCAAGGAATTATTTCACTCACATGTAGATTTTGCAAAACAATGCATTTTCACTGTAATGAATTATCTTAGAATTTCAAATTAGGAGGCCAGAGATGCAGTGCTACAGCTACTTAGTTGACAGTCTGATTTAGCCAATGTGGGCACTCGAATACGTGTCTAACTTGTCACAGAAGATTCCTACAAGCAACAAAATAGACAGAGCTCTGAGATCATTTCACAGTCATATGGAAGTACTGAGGTCATCATGAGGAAGTGATAACCACCTCAAAAGGACTTGAATGTAAAGATTGTTGTTTCACATACCACAGAGTAAGGGCCCCACAAATCACTGCATTTCCAAATCCTGCACTGGCAAATGGAGGCATTGCAATGTTGTTACTGAACTGGCAAAATGTGTCAATAAGCAAGGGATGTTATACAACATTCATAATTCAGGAAATATGAACATTTCTGTTGCAATTTGAACATAGTGATAAGGAAAAATTGGGCAAAACAGAAGTCTGTATGTATTATTACCTACCAATGTATTATTCCTGACTAATCTGATCTCTGTGTCTGCAAAATAGTGCGATTATCAGCATTTTTTAAACGGAGTTTGAAATTTTACTTAAGTGGGAATATGGATTTAAGTCCAGAAGCAGACTAAGCTGAGATAGCGCTAAACAGATTCATTTTCTCTAAAACCAAAAACATGAATGACTGAATGAGATACAGAGATTTTAATGGCTATAGTTTACAGCACAGTTTGTTGGAATTAAGTTAAATCATGGCTTTTCCTATTTTACATGCAAGACTATAAAACTAAGAAGTGATGATGTACGTTTCTCTGCATATATCGTTCATCTCTCTTAGCTGTTGGGATTGCAGCCCAGAGAAAGAGTTTGGAGTGGAGAAGGCAGTTGAGTGGTAACCACTTTGATTGCTCTGCCATTTAATCTGCTGCAATGTGCAAATAACAATGCTTAGAAAGCAGATTTTTTCCCCACAGAGACACTAATTTCTGAATAAAAAGCGAAGAGAAAGTACGTATGCTAGGAATGGACCCTCGGTTTTATTTTCCTTTTTGAGGGTGGATGAGCTGAAACAGCTAAAAGCAAGCACCTTCTTTTGAACTTTTGGAAAGTAAATAACATTTAAAATGAAAAGCCAATGGTAGTTGTTTTTTAATGTGAACAGCAAGCCAAAACCTGAGCTTTTCCTATGGTTGCTGTCCAATCTACTGATATAGAGGATGGCTTTATATTCAGTTAATGGTCTCCTTAAAATACTATCTGTTAACTCTAAAGAGTAGAGATGAACACTCTTCTTCAAGATTCCACTTACTGCAAGTGGATTCCAGTTTAATCTGACATGGAAAAGAAAACATGTATGTTGTTCACATGACTGCCTGCAAATCAAAGCTGGGTTCTCAACCAGCAAGGCCCCACTCAGTGCTAGAAAACACACACAATATACTGGTGGAGAGCAATGCCGGGCCCAGACTAATAATTTATGCTGGACCTCGTTTGTCTTCACAGCATTTTCTGAGACATATCTTTCTCCAGGGAAACCTGGCCAGAAATCCACTGGTTTTCCAGAGTATACTAATGGAAATCTAGTAACTAAGTATGAAAACAGAAGTGTACAGTAAATTCAGGTAGTAAACCTGGAATTTACACATAATATCTCCAACCAATCTTTTATCCTGAGAATTTCAGGAGTTGCACGATACACCTGTTAGGGGATAGTTATTTACTCAGAAAATCCAGCTATTCTGGACCTAAATTGTATTTCAATAAACAAAAGAAAAACCTGAATACTGTCAAATCTAAGAACTGTATTGTTCAATGTTTTATATGCAAAAGTACTTCACATATTTGTACGTCATATTGTAGCTGACAAGCTTTCTTGGAGGAACATATCTCACAGTTTAAAAACAGGATCTCAAATTTCTTTTTTCCCTTTGTAAACATTCACATATGACCTGATCCAGAAGTCTACCAAAAAGCCTCTCACTAATAGAAACTGGTTTGGATATCAACCATGATGGAATTCTTGGGCAATTCATTAAGGACAGTGAAATATGGGATTTTATTATTATTATTATTTTGATTATTAAGAAAAAATCATTAAAATATAAACAAAATTAAAGAAGTCCTCTACAAAGATTACATATTAAAAAAAAAAAAAAAAAGACTTTGAAAAGATGCTGCAAGAACAGTCAGCTCAAATATCAAATCCCAAGATACTCAGAAGCAAAGGGGTTTTTCATTTTATTTTCCATTTATTCATTCAAGGACTTTCATTTAAAACAGGCAAGATAAAAGAAGAAAGTCCAAGAACTTGTCATTCTACTTTTATTAAGCAACATCTACTCCCTTAGCGTACTTGAACTTTGTCATAGCTACTGCTTCCTGTTGGCAAAGTGAGAATCAGCATGAATATTGTCAGTAAGCCTCAAAACAGGATTTGTGTTCACAACAGTGTTTGCTTGACAGTTACCTCATTTATAATGATCCAGTGACAGTCAAAAGCAACCAAATTAGTCTCCACGACCTGAAATAGAGAACAAACCAGCTATCAGTCAGCTTGTTGTGAAAGCCAGAAAAAAATTAAATGGATGCTCTCTGCAAAAGACAACAAAGCACATGCTCTCTAGGACTTTTGCTATTGAACTGAGGACAGAGAACCTTTAGCACAATTCTGCAGAAGCATTTGTGTTATTGTTTGACTTGCCAATTAAACTTGGAAAATACATTTCATTGCCGGCATCACAGAAAAGAATATGCTTTGGCTGACTGAAAAGCAAATGAAAACATTTTTGCCTTAGTACTGTGTGTTGAGAGGAAGCAACAGAGAGGAAGGCAGAAAATGAATATCAAGTAACTCTTGTTAGATTTCTGTATTTCCTGCCTTTAAGGCCTTTCCAGTGTATACCTACCCTGGAAGCCTATGAACCGAGAAAAACCAAAACAAACCCAAACCAAAAAAATCCACACCACCAATGCTGGGGTTCATATAAGTGCAAAGAGCAGGAAGGAAATGGTTCTCCTGAGAAAGAAGGCTGTCACAGGGATTACGAAATGATGGCCTGTCCCAGGTTCCACACACAGAAAATGTCTCACTCTCTTCTCATGCATCTTTCTCCTTGCCTTTGCTGAAAATTATTCCAGGATCTGCCTTAACGTTGAACAGAACATGTGCTTCCTAACTCATCTTTCACTCAGTCTGTTTCCTCCTTGAATCCACCAGAATTTTGTGGCAAGTCATGTTTGAATCGACTTTGCAGTGGAAGTGAAGATGGTAAAAATACACTTCTCCTTTCATTAGCCAGGAAAGAGGTCATTGACAGAAGGGAGGCCAGAAATAAACTATGGGAAAGGCTGGACTCCTATAAATTTTTTTTCTAAATAAAACTGAACTACCATTAATATGGAAATAGTTTTAAAACCAAATTAATCCCATTTTATTTGTGTAGTCACTATGCTCATCTTGATTCACAATTCAGAATTACTGGATACTTAAAACTGTATTGAATCCCAGGCGAAAAAAAAAAAGACAAAACAGAAACAAGGCTTGGGACTTCTAATGTTCAAATGTTCAGTTAGATCACTGGTGCTGGGCTGTTATTACTCGGACTATTGCACAACAGTCATGTTTGGCTTTTAATGATGACCAACACAAATAGCACTTGCCAAGAATGATGGTGATTTATACCGTGCAATGTCCAAAGGAAAACAGTTTAACTGGCCACAAATCTTAAGAGCAGCAAAAACCCCCATGCTGATAACCTTCATTATTAATTCAAATGCTGTTAGGATTGGGGTCACTGCTTGTTTAGCAGAATGATAAGAAAGACTGGAAATTCTGATCTGGAGAGATGGGGTGGGGAGGAGTGGGGGAAGGAAGCAGTGTATGAACTGACTTCTTATTTGAAACTCTCAGCAGCGATAAGAAATTATGGCTATTGAAGGCCCTGTCTTCTAATGTGCTTCTGGAAAAATTCAGTATTATTAGCAGTAGGAATCAGGGTCCTCACTTTATGTGGAATTTAGACTCACTATTCAGCAACAACATTATATTTTGTAATGTTGCTTTGACATTTTCTCGCATTCTCCACTGTAGGCATTCACACAGCACATATAAAAGAACAGGATAGAAAGTGAGTAACTGTTATGGGAGGCATCACAACAGACTGAGCCAGGATGCTTGAACTGGAGTAAGGCTGTTCTAATCAGATCTCTCATACCAAAACAGTTGGAAGACAAATACACCCAGAAACCAAAAAAGGTTGAAAGTGGACAGAACAGTAAGAGAGTTCTCAAGGGAACATTTGCTCCTTATATAAAGTTCCAAAACATAGAAAGTTTATCCCAATTACAACATAAGCTATGCCATTTAAATTTTTCATAAAACAGAACAAAACAAAGCTTTACTGAAGCAGAAAAAAAAATTCCTCTAGTCAATCTGCATACAGTTCCGCTAAAAGCAAGTGGAATGAATAAAAAAAGAAAAAAAAAAAAAAAAAGGCAGCAGGGTTGACATATTTTCTGATTTCTTGTCAGGTTCCTAGCAACTTTGTACCTCCTAACTTTTGGCTCCAGGACGTCCTGCTGGGAACGTCTGCCCTGCTGTAACCACTCTGCTCAAGATGAGGTCTCACAAGGTTCCTGTGACTCCAAGGCAGCCTGCCAGAATGACACCCTCGAGTCAAGTCTACCAGTGGTACTGAGGAAATTACAATGATAATTTTGTTCCACCAAGGGCTCCTAAACTCTCTCTCTGCTCTAAAATGGAAGTCAACTGAAATTTCAGAATAAAGGAATCCACAAAATGAAAATTCACATTTTCTGTTAAATTTTTAAAAACACGCTAAAAGAGGGCTAGATCACTTCTTTGTGACTGACGCTTCAACTGATCAGACTTTAATGCACTGTATCTTTCATTAAACTTTTGTTTTCAGTTCCTCTAATTTCCTTATAAGTATTTCGTTTGAAGCATCTACCTTGCCCAGGCTCTCAGATTTCAATTATAAGGCCTTTTCAACAGAATATGGTTCTAATTGTCACTGGTTTTATTAGGTACAGGCTTAAGTCAGTCTCTGAAACAGGCTGACTAGTCTCACAAGTCACTCTCATTATGTCTAACATCTGAGGCTACCTGTGGCAGATTTATCACAACTTGCAAATAGCAAGATGAAATGTGTCCATTTTTTAGTTACAGTTGAAACTCCTTAGCAGAAGGATAATGTTTTATCCATTAAAGTTTATGCATTCATGAATCTACTTAATATTAAAAATATTTTCCAAAAGCTTACGTCGAATTGAGATGAACTTGTAGTGCACTCTGAGACACTCAAACTAATATATTCTAAATTTGGATGGGCTACAAATAGCCCCTGATTTAAAATTTCACTTTCCCTTTCCGTCTGCCCAGAAGCTGCTTTTTGGTGTTTTCTTTACACCATCCACCCAAAACTTGTTTTAGTATTGACAGATGTTGTTTAAAAAGATGACTGATGATGCCCTGAGAAAGTTGCTAGATTTTTTTTTTTTTTAACATTTTATTTTATTCGATGAAGTACAGATTTACATCTGAATCAGGACTCAACATTTGACTGGGATTTCAAGGCAATCTTTTCATCCTTGGGTCATTCAATCTTAGCTGATGAAATCCTAGTCACAGTGATATCACTCACAAAAGAGCTGTTCATTTCAGCAGCATTAAGATGCTGCATCTTAGTCCCTTCCCTCTTAGCATCTCCTCTGCCAGGATGGCCTTTATTGTCCATTTAGTTGCCTCTAGAGTTGGCAGTGCACATTCTATGTCTGTAAGAATTGCAGGGCAATATAATGTTACCACCATTAATAACCTTCCAATATTTTCCAATTATTGTGTTTTTCAGTGTAGAAGAATGCACTGGCACGTCCACTGTTTATAGAAAATAAATAAATGAAAACCTTTAGTTTTGATGCTTGAAGGAAAAAGTAGCTCAATCCTAAAGTTTTCTTTAATAACTAAGAGTAATCATATGCATAATCTCACAGTCAGAAGATTGTATTGGTCAGCAGCTATGAAGCACTAGTTCACAAGACTATATTAAATCAGATAAAAGCCACTCAAAACTATCTAAAGCCAGCAGCAACACAACCTAGATCCAATTAGTCATCAGTAAAGCAGTCATTCCTTGCACACAACAGGCCTTTACAGTCATGACACAATGTTCCAGAATGACTTTGTCTATCTATGGTGTATGCCATTCTGTTTACTCTAAAAAGCCATTGCATTTTCACTTGGAAGGGGTGATAACAAATTAAAGTGAAAAACCATAAAGAGCACGTCTGGGTCTGCTTAAAATTGATCATAACCTGAAAAGTGCATATAGCACAGCTTCAACAGACTGCATAATGCATTTGGATAGAAGGTTTCTATGACTAATGTTCAGAATGATAAAACACATTTTTTTATCTGAGTGATGATCTTTTTCTGGTTGAAATTCATATCTGCATGTATATTGACTGAGCTGGTACGAACTTGTGCTCTGTGCCAGGGAAAAATGCACGTACAGAGAATAATGTTTGCAAAAGCATATGGGCAGTAATGAAAAAGAAATCTGAAATCCTGGATATTAGAAGCAAAAAACCCAATTTAATAGGGGCATGTAGGAAGTAGGGGCCCCAGTGCAAGTTTCAGATTTACCCACTGGTTCTGCTGACTCTGTGACAGGAAGCAGCACCCTTCCATCCTGGAAGGTAAGGGACAGATTGGAAATTTCTATACAAGACAGAAAGCAGGTGAACCTGTTGTTTATGCAGCTCATCTCCTAAGCTAAAACTGAGAAAAACTAGAGTGTGCATTCATAATGGGGACTGAACCACAAAATTCTATGCAGACATTAAATGGAGAAGAGTTGACACTTTCCAAAACAAAGGAAAACATGCACATATTTAACATTCTCATTTTACACTTCCTGTAGGTGAAATCATACAAGAATTCAGCTCTAGGTTAGTAAACACACAAAGTTATAGGTCAGTGCAGAAAGCTCTCTAAAGCTAAGCATAGCCACTAGCTGGGAGAGCATTAGGAGACAGTATCATATACACCTACCCTGCTTTTACTGCTCCTTTAGGTATTCAAGTCAGCTTTGGAGGTAGGACACTTTGGTCTAACCTGAGATGGCTGCTTTTGTGCTTCTAAATATATGTTACTTTCTTAATTGTGATGAATCAGATTGCCAATAGCCAAACGAAGCAGAAATTTATTAATTCTGTACCAACTGTTGTGCACTTCTGATTGTTTTTATTTACTGAGTGGGGAAATCTTTGAAAAAATCCCCCCAAAAAACATTTTGTGCCTTTGAGATGCCATTTCATCTGTGCCATTGAGTACCTCCACTGTGCAGGAACATATGTAAGCAGAACTCCAGGATGAACTGGGGAGGTGCATTTCTGTCCAATGCCCATGACAACTGACACATTCCTGTCTCAGACAACTAAACTAATGTCAGAGAACAAGCAGAGGATAGGCTATTAACCAACACCTTCCAAGAACTATTTTTCTGAATGCAGCTTTTTTTAATCTTTATAAGAAATTTAATATTTATTTTTAAATGCAGCATTTTTAATCTATAGAATATTAGTATTCAATTATTTATAATGCCATATCACAAAATTCTCTGTTACTAAGATTCAAAGCAGCAAGTTAGCAAGACAGTTCTAAAATATACCTTATGAAATTATGGAAAAACTGAAAAAGAAAATCAGTCTTTACTCACTCAACCACTGCTTAGACTGAGAGTTCACACTGGAGTATTTTAAAACATTGTGTCATTAGTTGCAGAAATCCTGCAGCAAAGGCTACAGCCTGTAAAGTATGCAGAGCCATTCATACACAGTCGTAGAAATCCACAGCAGTAGATATAAAAGATCATTCTTAACATCTTTGTAACTTTAGAAATGTGTTCATGTCAAACTCCAGCAGTTCTCCTAACACCCTATTAAAATAAATCAAACTTATGCTTCATGAGGAAGGTGTTACACTTAGTCAAACACAGGTGCTATTGAACTGATGAGCAAGAACATGGATGAAGCAGAAACTAATTTTCTTTTTCTAAAGAATTCAGCTACACACCGAGGGAGATTTTGCAGAGAAAAAAAAATGCCGTCAAGATGACAAGTGATGAGCAAGGACAAATCATCTGTCATTGCCAGTAACTCCAGAACTTCTTTAGAAGACCCTGACAACTTATCACAGCTCTTTCTATTGTTCACACTCAAACCTTCAGATGGCCTAAATGCAAGACAATCTGAAGCAAATAAAGCAGTTAGTAGCGCAAGCATGAAAGCTTTTCCCATGTGCAGTAGTTAGCAAGAAAGAAAAACAGTTTCTCAACACAAAGGACATGTAATTTAATGGAAAATGACATCAAAAGTTCTCTGCATCACTTCTTTCTTATAGATATGGGCCCACAGGTATGGGCCAAAACTGCAAGATGCACATTATAACCCTTATAAAGGAAACACAGGAAAACTGTTTTCAAAATTCACCACCACACGTATGAAACTAGTCAAACAAGTCTTGAAATCACCCAATGAGCACTGATGTTGCATGCATGAATTACAGAATTAAGCCATCTCAACTATCGCCTGTCCGAAACATAGAGGAGAGTTCCTGGGCTACAGCTTTGCTACAGCTGGGAATGTTCTGCAACAAGCCACCCAGATGACATAAGTAATTTCTCAAATTGTTAAAGAAAAGTGTCTCCAAATAGAGTTGGCCTTCCTGTTAATTTTTTGCTCCACTAGCAGCTGCAGTATTATGTGTGAATCTCCTTCTGCTGAACCACCACCACAGTGCAAAACACATTTTCCATTTGATTTTAATCTTTAAAATCAGATGGTATTGCATAATCTGTAGTTCCAGAAATGGCTGTTATTAAAATAATTTAGAAAGTGATTTATAAAGTTAGCTTTCCCAAGAGTTGAGCTGGGACACCAACAACCTGTTAAAATTTTCCAAACATGATCTGTCTACAATATGTCCCATTTATGTGGTCTTGGAAGCTAAATTGCACTCTTCCTGCTGGAAGACTGATAAAATGCTTTCATCCAATACTTCTAGGTATTTGTTGCCCTTGCGTTTTCATAGACCAACCTCTTGAAGTTACCACTGCTGTTTTGCAGGTGAACATATTCCTTAACCTAACTTTCTCTCTGACGGACACAGCAATTCACTGATCACTAAGATGTGATAAAAAACAGGCTTCCAGGACGCACATGTGAGAAAGCTGCTTCCCCAAGCCCTCCCCCCCAAATCAAAGCAAACCAAACCAAACCAAACCAAAAAAACAAACAAACAAACAAACAAACAAAAAACCCAACAAACAAAAACCCCCCACAACTCAACCCAACCCAAAACTCAACAACTAATCAAATAGAAGTCGTCAGAGGTAATTTCTTAATATTTTCTTTTACTCAAGAGATGGTATTTGACTAATTTGAGTCCCTAGAGCAGTCTTCTATAGTATAGATGACTCCTCAAGCACTGGTAAGCAAAATATGAAAGCTAAAGTTGAAGATTATTTAACAGCTAATGTACAGGTAGTACTAAGAAAGTTAAGTGATAAACTAAAGACTATTTTAAATAATCTGAACTTTAAAAAGATAAAAGCACGCAGTTGTATTATTTAGTATGTTTTTCTATGTTAAACACTACAGGACTTGCCCATGAAGTTCCTCCAAGTTTGCTTGTTTGTTTGTTTTTACTTTTTTTTTCCTTCCAGTTCCTAGTTCATTAAACTACCACCATTTTATCAGCCTATCTGTACCATTTCTTCCTGCTGGTCCCACAGCAAGACCTTTCTGTGACTCCATTCTTAGCCTTTGAGCTTCTAAGTAGGGAAATCAGTTGCTGATTTACAAAGCTCATTCTTGCACACAGAAACTACAGCTCATAAAAATCTCTCTTCACTGAAGGCAATATTTTTGGAATCTAATTTTAATCACTACCCATGTCCACTCTTGAGAGACAAAAAAAAAATCCAAAACACACACGGCAATACTAATTTTTATTCTTCAGGAGAATCATCTCTTTCTGGGATTCCTTTCCCTGATGATAAAGCTCCGGGTCACCAGTCATCTATTTGCCAAGAAGTAGAAAGCAAGCTTCAACAGCATTTTGCAGGGGTGTGTGTGGAAATTGTCTTCTAGTCTCCTCATATGGATGGGTGATATGGCTGACAGGGCTTCATTTGTTTGTCTCATGAAAATGCATTTTAAGAGATGGAGGCAGTTCAAGTAGAAAAATCACCCCATGCTAAAGAAAAGAAGTCAACAGTTAAATGTTTAATAAAAGTAAATAAACATAACATTAATTCTTTAGTGATATTGACCATAAGCTAATATTGAGAACACAAAATAAAACTACATTCTGTCTGGTAGAACTGGCCATTTTAAATTATTAATTTCCTTTATCACTGAGAAAAGTTAATAATGTGTTTATTTTATAGGAATCTAAACCCGTTCATCCTCCCCTGAAGTCAGTCTGTTCACTAGGTTTAAAACAATAACTGTAAATAATTTAAGTGTCTTTCGTTTAAAGGATTATTTTATTCTTACAGTCAGTTTTCCTATTTCCAAATTTATGTTTTGATTCATATTCTAATTATCCTTGTGAAAAGTGTTTGTTATATCCACTCCGGAAAAAACAAAACAAAACAAAAAAACCCAAAAAACCCAAAAACCAAACCCCAAACCTAACAAAATCACCACAGATTTGTGGTTTGGCTTTAACTCAGAACCATGAGTGCATTATATTACCCGCACAGAAATATAAGAAAGCAGAATAATAGTATTCTAAATGAACAATAACAGCCCTTCTACCTAGAAACTGTTTATTTCAAAGTAACAAAGTGGCTCAAAACATCATGTAAATGCAGAAATTCAGACTGATTACTGTTGAGTCGTTGCCTGTACCTGCCTTTCTTGTCAAGAACTAGCTTTTGTTCACAGTGATAGTACTAAATTGATGCCTGAAGAGCTGTTGTTCTTTATCTTTTTTGGTTTGGTTCAGTTTGTTTGCTTTTGGTTTTGTTTTGTTTTTTTGACTAAGCTGAATTCCATTTGAAAATCTGAAATCTAAGCAAAAAACCTGAGTATTGGGGTTGGACAGGGGCTTCAAATCAAACTGGTTGTCACCACCTTTGAAGGTGAAGAACCAAACACAAGAAGCCTAAACCTACGTTAAAATATCAAAAGTTCCTCATCTTTACAGTTTAAGAGCTTAAGAGTCAGAGATTTCTCCCAACTGTGGTGTTTCTTTTAAACACCTCACCATCTCCCACACTCACATTCAGGAGCTACCCTTTGAGTGAACTCACTCTAGATTGAAGGCTGTTGACAAGTCCTCCAACAGAGGGAAAATATTTGCCTTGCTGTGGGGAGTGGACGCATGGAAGCTTACAAAGAGTGCAGAGAGATGCTTCAAGGACAGTGGGCCTCACAGGAAGACATCCATCTTGAAGTGCTCTGACAGTTGGGGCCAAGGAAGAGCCTGCAGTCCAGTGATAAAAAACAGACCCTGCAGAAACCCACCACCACTCCTTCCTGGCCTTCCCCCTCTCCCTATGTGGCCAGACATATCCCTATAAGCCAATCTCTCCAAACCCCCTTATCAGAAACCCTTGGGATTCGATGTTTCCTAGCAAAACCCCACCCTTGTACCAGAACTTTCTATAGTCCCCCTATATAACCAGTCTTGTAATAAAGGAATTCGCCATTTTGCGAGCCATATAACACTTGTGTGTTTGTCTCACGTTCCTATGCAAGATGGACCCTGGGTCAGTTGCGTGGACATCCCCCGCCACGCAATACCTTGCTGATTTCACTCTTTGTAACCAACTTTACCAAGGCCAGAATCTCTACACAACAGTAAAAGCTGGAGATTAACACAGCTTTTCCAGAAATTTACATTTACTCTATCTGCACATGTAAATTATTTCTCTAAGCAGAATAAAAGACTCAAATCCTACTTTCAACCTGTTACAAACTTTATAGGTAGCAGTTGGTTTATTCCAAGCCTTACTGATATGAAGAAAGCTTTCAACTTGTTAATGTGACATGAGAAGCTCAGACAAACAGTCATTAACTCTAGGCTTTAACTAAAAGTAATGCCAGTTTGACAATGGATCATTCTTAATGTACACTTTAGGTAATTAGGCTGCTTGTGAAGAGAGCTTTGGAGGCTGCAGGAAAAAAGTACAGATGATAAAATGGTATCTGTCATAATTTCAGTGTATGCTCTTTTGGTAGCCCACATGAAAATATGCAAATTAATATAAACTTCCTTTTTAAGCTTGTGGCCAAAATGGAAACATACACATAATATGTCTAATTGAGAATCATGATTAACCAAAGTTACCACTTTAGCAAGGCAGTGAACAGTTAAGACTGAAGAAAAATGCACCTCTGAGGCACAAGATTCCTTCCCAGTGTGCATTACTATGGGTCGACTGCACTCAGCAAAAGGACAACTGATTCAAATGAAACTTGAAAAGGAATAAAGAAACAGTTGTATTTTAAATAACCTTTCCCTTCTCATCCATACTTGGCTTTACACCTTAGTAATTCTACAGATTGCAGTGCAATTACTCTTTCTTTACACCAGTTTAAATTAGAATATTTATTTAGGATAGAAATCACTGTCAGAAAGAGGGTGAAAAATATGGGGTTTGAGAAAAAACTTGAAGGAAGTGGAGAACAGTAATAAAACAGGGTGACTGACTCAGAAGGCTATTTGGTAATGTGAACAAATATTTTCAGACTGCTACTACTTAAAAGCAAGCAAACAGAAAAGCCAAAGACAAAACACTGGTTTTCTTAATAGCAGCCATTTGCCATAAAAAAAGCTTCGTGTCCACCCCAGGAACCACCAATAGAAATTAATAAAACTAAAAATACTAATTAAAATAGTCAGTTTGGCCCCTTTTTTTCTCAATTGTTTTCTGATACTAGTTGTGGGTGCTGGTGTTTTTAAAGGTTTGAAAGAATTTTAAGACCTATTAAACACATAGATTGAATTTATATATCCAAACTGAAAACGCAAGGCTGAGTTCACCTTTTCTCCTCTCTTTTTCCAAGAATATCAAGGGAACATGTTAGGGGCAGACCCTCTGAATTGCTCAGCATACATAAGTTAGTCAGATTTTTATCAACAGGGGCTTCAGGACGCTGAGTGCTTTTGAAAACTTTCCCATTCCATTCAGGTTTTTAAATATAAGTTTAGTGCCTTGAAAATCCAGCTCTGATTATGCTGGCAGCGTGTTGTTTATTTTATTAGTGATACAGAAATATGGTTACGAGTCCTTTTGCATCTGTTAGTAAACTGAAGATTTAGTCTGACTGCATATCATGGAAAATGTTAAACATCATACACTGCAGAATATAGCAGTGCTGCTCTTTTTTCTTCTTCACTATCTTCCTTAAAAGTGTTTGTTGCCAACCATCAGATTGACATTACTGAAACAGAAAGTATTTCATTTTCTTATCACAGGCGTTATTAACGAAGGTCACTGCTCAAGTGACAAAATATCACAGGAGCCATCAGCTCTTTCTGCTCTTCAGCTTTATGGTGGTGCTTCTCCTGTCATTTCATATATCTGTCAAGAACACCAGCAGCAGAGATTCAAGCAAGATAGCCCCCATTTCTGACTTGCACATAAGCTTAGTATTCAGCTCCTCTCCAAGTATGCAGGCTGAAAGCATTTTTTCTGGTAATAGGAGTTCAAGAATCAAGAGCAGTTTATTAAAGTTCTAACCAGCTGCAGGCTTGAAGCTCCCTATGAAAGAAATCCTCTCAAAAGCACATGCACCAAGACAAAATCTATTTTAAATATATTGAAAACATTCTGATCACCAAATCAAAATATCAATATGCAATATCAAATGCAAAGCCCATCAGCCATTTTGGCTTCTGTGCTACGCAACAGATGAACATAATGGATCACTCTTACTAATGGTCCTAAGGTATTGCACGCCCAGAAGACCTGCACAAGGACGCACTGAATCTTAGTCAGGGCATTGTTCGAAACAGTAGCCTTTTTTTCCACAATGTCTCTAAATTTTCCTAATAAAATATCTCTACATTTTGGAAAATGCTGCTATTACTTTGGAAAGCAGTTCACTCATTGAACTACGTGAACTTAAGCAATAAATATTTTTTATATTATTATATCATATTTTTGATAAGCGATGTCTGTCCTAACATCAACCATGCAACACAGTTCAGATAAATCTTTTCCACCAAAAACTGCTAGACAGAAATCTGTCTGCAGACCTTTGATCTGAAATTCTTCATATATGTCACTGAAGGTTATTAAAAAAGTAATGTTCAAGGGGAATACAAAGTACTTTCTTACCATGTTCCTCTAGCTGCTAACGGTTAAGCTAACAGAAGTCCAACAACCCAGCAGAAACTGATATAGGTTAAATTATATTCCAGCTCTATGAAGAAAGAAAATATGTACTTTTTTTCATCATTGATCTTTGTTTAAAAACCGGTTCCATACAGCAGCTGGAACATCACCTCAGTTTTAATTATCAATGAAAGAATAGCACAACAGGCCAGCATGTGTTCATTCACAGAACAAGATAAAACTTTCTAGCCGTCAAGAATGGTTATTCTAAAACACTTCTGGTTCAAGTTATTAAAAACAAAATGCAAAAATATTACAGGAAAGGCAGATGTTGCAATCATTAGAAAACAAACAAACAAAACAAAACCACCCCAAACCAGAAAACTATCAGCATTTAACATATATAGTGTAATTTGAACCTTCTGTACGGTTCTTTAATAATTTATAGGGAATAAGTTGCTAAGAATTGTTTTTCATATTTTCATTATAGAACAGTTGCCCATTTCTTTTGGCTTATTGAACAAAGAGGCTTAAATTAGATCCTTGTTATCATCTTTTAAAAATAAATTGGAAAGCTTTGATGGAGAAAAGTGAAAAGAGTGGAAGAACTTTAGGAGGATTTGGGCATTCCAGAAAAGGAAAAATAGAATGCACTTTGTTAAAAATACAATTAGTTCTGCATTTTAATTTTGTGAAAGCAACGATAGCCTTAGTAAAATGAAATACGTAGAAAAATGAAGACCTTTTTAACTTTTGTAAAAAGAAGTATTGAGACCATTCTATCTAAACCCAGATTACTTTTTCTTTTTTAATAATGGAAAATAAGCCAAAACCATAATTTTAAATTGTCTTTTTTTTTTTTTAGTTTAGTTCAAGAAGTATCAGTAACTTGACTCATACTTATGGTTACAGTTCCTCTAATGTCAGTGTAATTACTCAGTTGATGAAATTACTCATGTGAGGAAAATAAGTCATATGTATAAGAGATTACTGACACAGGTACCTTGATGTAAATTATGAAAGACACATTACAGAATGTCATATTTTTTCTAGAAATACATTTCTTTTTCCCACATGTACTGTCAAACATCTTTTTACCCTTAAGCACTGCATTTTCTAACCATTCTTTCAATCACCCTTTTGACTACCCTGAACCAGAACAGTGATAGATCTCTTCTGTTCTGACTATTAATATTACGGGCACATGATCTTTGCTGTTCGACGGTGATAGAAGCAAACTGACAGAACCAATATCCAGACAATCCTTGAAGTGATACATGAGCTTTACACAAGAATGATCAACAAGATAGAGTATTATTCTCTTCAGATTGATTGATAGGAAAAACAAGTTGGCTATAAGGCTGTATTTTCAGCTGGAAGCAAGTACATCAGAAGTCCTCTGGGCCTCCACATATACAGAGTACAAAGCTTACCTGGTTAGAAGAATGAAAATAAATAAAAATGGAAGAAGGGGGAAAAAATCATGATATAGGAAGATCATTTTTAAACTATTATTCAGGAAGCAGAAGAAATACATAACTTTCATAAAGACCTAAGCAAAATTCTGAATGTGAGAACATAATTATGGCCCATTTAAGGTCCAATTAAATCCCAATTTACCTGAGACAGGCTGGTACAGCCCATTAGAGCTGTGTCAAATGTCAGGTGACTTTCTGAGAAATTTCAAAACGAAGTCAGGGATAATATGGGGAAAAACCCTTCCCATGTTCCCCAGCCAGGAACTTCACACCTGTGAGCAATGAGGGAACATCATCACTGCTCACTGCCATGCAATCAAACATAACTGCTTAGACACTGCTAAATAACTGCAACTGAATGCACTGCTACAGCTTCTTTTAGGGACACACTGTACTCCCTCTCTGTGGTCCATATATGGCTCTTCCTACTCTGGCAATGGGCAGTTTTGTCCTTGTCAGCCCCAGACCTCTGCCTGGAGTCACTATACTTTTTTGACCTGTCAAGGCCACATTTGATCTCCACCACTAAAGTACCATTAGGACGAAAAAAAAAAAAAATATTCCAGAGACAAAGGAGTACTGTACCAGAAGAGCCTTTGCTGGATATTTTACTTCTTTTTCTGAGTATTGCCCTCCTATGTTTTTTTCAGCCTTCCTGGTTGCTGGCCCCCTACTGAGTAAGAAGTCATCTCTCTGGCTGTAGACAGGGATGCATTCTACTAGCAAGGATGTTGCGATGCATTTGATCCTGCTTCTTGTCACTTGGATAAGCAGTGCCTTTATATCACATCTTTTTAGAGGGGTACTTCTTATGTGCACACTAAGCATTTTTTCCAGAGGAATCAAGAGAATTATTCAAAAAAATAACAAAAATAAAAAATCTAAAGTAAAATTTCATTGACAATCTACCAGAAAGTTGGAGAAGGGAAAGGAAGGGACTTCTATAATTTTGTATTAATGTTCATGATAGACAGATATGGATTAAAGCTCCGTTGAGAGAGACAAAAGCTCTAAGGAATCATGAGAAATTCATGTTCAGATCATTTTCTGCACTGACATGCTGGAAACATATTAAAAACCTTCATTACTGCAATGTCTGATGCTTGCAGCATAGGCTACAAACTACAGCTATCTGAAAACTAAACGAAATGAACTTATTTTCCTCATCCTACAGCCCACAGTTCATGTATACATACATGCATGCAGCACAAATTTATTCTTATATGTTTCATCTACCATGTATGTTTATATACACTGTCAGCTTTTCTGAGAGACCATAGATGTATCTCTGTACGTGTGGAAATGTCCTTTACACGAGTTATAATCCAGCCCCTAAATTTATTTCCCAAACCAGGCATTTTCCAGGATCCTGCAACAGTGAAAATTTTCTTCACAGACACCATAGAAAATTTATTCTACTGAAAAAGATTCTAACTTTGATCCATGACCCTCTGCACATGATAACATGTCTCTAAAATGGAAGAGAGGCCATCAAAATTGCTTATTGTGCAACTATTTCACTCTCCTCTGGGTAAAAGGAGATAAAAGCAGAACAGTGCCATATTTCTATCAAAATGTGAATCTTCCTGGATGTATGTTTCTATAGCTAATAGGTTATTTTTTTATATTTATAGCAAGAAAAGATATTTTTATTACTACAGTTCTGCACTTGTATGATGTCTAACAATGGCATCCTGACATGTGACTGAATGGTAACTGAAACAAACAAGGTACCTTCTCTAGCAAGAATTTATCACTGTTCTTATGATTATACTTTGACATTTTAAAGAAACTACTATAATTTTGCCTTTACTTTGACAACAAATGCAACAAAATCTTGGAATTTAATATGCAGTGCCATACCTCCCAACCCCAAAATCAAATTCGGTGTGAGATTAGCTACGATTAGAAGTATCATGACAAGAACTACTGCTTTGGTTCAGTGTGAGAAGGGATACATGAAAAAGAAAGAAAATTCATACTCCTTCACCTAATGAAATTAAAATAAGTGTTGCCATCTCGGAACATTTGATGTTCTAAGCACAAAATCTCTCTTTGGAAGCAACAGGCTATTAGTTACGTTCCTTTTGTAGTATTCCCTCATACACATGCCAGGGCTCTCCGCAGCCACCCACACTTGTGTTTCACTCGTTCAAAGAGGATTTAAAGTACAAATGTATTTGGCATCACCTAGCTGAAAAAAAAAATCACATGAACCTTTAGAGGTCTCTGAGGCTTGGTTCAGCCTGTGGATATATGCTTCTTGGTTTTTCACAAGTGCTTATGTATTCAGGCAGGTGGAGGTACTGAATACATAATGCTAGGTAAATCATACCTGTAAGCTGAGGTATCTGCAAGTAAAAATATTGTGATAACATTTTTTTAATGCTCTTCCTCTGGTCCTAGGGAGAAGTGGAAAACACAGGAAAGTGTCACACAATGCTCTCACATTCTGAATGAGCTCATATTTCATGTGCAGCAAGCTCCCACCTGTTGTGCTGGAGAGAGGGCAGTGCTTTGCAGACAGGTAGGTATGCTGAACATGCACCAGACCTCCTGCATATTACCTGGGTATTTTCTTTTGCACTGAGGCAGAGAGCCTGGGCTTTAGACTCCTTACAACTGTCACAAGTCATCACTGAGATACAAAAAAAGGCTCTAAGTAGAGGTGCTAGTTTCCCACTGGTCATTTCGGATTCAGTCCCATTATCCCCTTACCAATAAAGGCACGTACAAGTGGGAAGAGTAAAAAGGATGTATGGCTCTACCATCCTTTCCAGGAGCAAGCAATTTTGAAAGGAACAGTTATGAAATGTGCTACAACAGTTACATGGAATATAATCTAAAAGAGAAAATTTTTAATTAATTTTTAATACAATTCATCCTCAATGAGTTTCTGATTCGAGACTCAGCTCAAGTACAGATTACTAGAAATAAATAATAATCCTAGTGAAGTAAACCAAAACCAAACAAAGGACTGGATTTTCTGTAACCAGTCTTCTGCTTTGAAAAGCTAGAAACAAGATATTGCCTATAACTACATGGGCAAAGCAGCATCATTTTCAGCCATATTCACAATAGCAAAGATAATATCCAGTTTCTCAACACTGTTGCAGCTGAGCTGATGTGTACAGATAAGCACTTAAACATCATTCAGACCTTACTAATGCTAACTAAACACTGTCTGACGCCTGTTTATATTAAAGCAAGCATTGGTGCTAGAATGCACCTCCAAGAGCAGTAAATCAGATAATAAAATGCCAAACATTGATTCAATTGCAATGTATTTTTTTTTTATTTTAATCTGAAAAGCTTCCTTTATAATCTCAAGCACGTTAACTTGCTGTACTTTTACTATGCCTGCTGTATAAGCATGGAGGAAACCTGAAGAAAGACAAGTATGAAAATGACCACAGAGTCATCATGCTGCCTCTGGAATAAATATACACACTAATAATCAAGATTGCTGTTCTGTATAAATGCTACTGAAATACCATTATTCAGTACCTACAGCAAGTGCTATAGTGCCACTGACTACAGATATGAAATAATACATCAAAAATAAATATCTGCTTTAAAAATGTGACCTGTAAAATGAAGCAAAAAAGACACCCTTCTAAATTATAGGAAATGAAGAACATTCTGTGGATATTGATTTGTAGAGTACTGACTCTCAGATAACAAAAATCCTCAGAGAGGGAAGAACTATTTGCAGTTTACACCTACTTGTCTTATTTTGCATTATGTTTCAGTCTCAGGAAGGGAACACAAATCTTTTAATTCTGCACCTTCTTTTTCAACCCTCTGCCTTCCTCTTTCTTCAAAATGATGATATAAATACAATAGAGAAAGGATACATGACCATATTAAATTTGGTCCCAAATTACATCCCTTATAAAGATGATTTTAAGAAGCTTTTATTAACACTAAAAAAAAGAAAATTATTTTGTTTCCATGACAGCACAGAAAAACCTAGTAAAGGAGCTTATACTATGTGTATTATTTATGAGAGTCCAAAGCTTACAAGTGAAGGATCTACATTGGTTAGTGAGATAATGAAGCCAATATAAATGGATTCAGCTTTTGTCCTTAAATAACCAGGAAAACTGATGTATAATGTTCACTTAATCACTATTACAGTGCTTTGCCACAGTACTGTGCTGTCAAATAGGTCCAATAAGCTAATATTTTCCCATCCAAGGTTCTGTTCGCCCCAAAATAGAGCTAAGTCAGCAGCCCTCTGTCAATTTATACCTATTGATCTTTGACGCCTAGAGTTTAACATGTGTAGCTGAAATGAGGTAAGATCTTTTTTTTTTAATCTTTTATTTTTTTTATATTTTAGAAAGTACGTGCAAGAAAATACTTCCCCTAAAACTGTTTTTGCTTCCTCAGTCCTTAGAAACAAACCTGTATCTACAGCCTTGGGACCGCTGACCCTGCTTCATGCAGTGGAAGCTGTTTTCAGCCAACTGATGTTATTCGCCAGTGCTCTCCCCTCATTTCCAGAATAACGGGATGATATTAGTGATTTATTAGGGCAGAAGCACAACTTGCTCCTGGGAATGAAGAGGCATTGTCTCTAAAATAATAATGTAGAGATATTTAAAAAGACTTTTTCAAGGAATCCTAAAAAAAACCAGAATTTCAGTCTGAAGGGCTCTTGTCTACCCTTGCTTTTGTAACAGTCATATTTTACCATCCTGAGAAACTCACCTTCCTTGTGTTATTTTGTCTTTTCTTCATAGATATGTATCAATGCAAATGACTAAGGATAGAGAGGACTATAATGAACTGATTTCTTAAAGTGTCCCTGTAATTAAGGCAGGTAAAGCATGTAACAAAGACTGACAAAAAAAGTGAGACTCTACCAGCCTATTTAAAAAAAATAAATAAAACGCAGTCCTAGGAATAACATCCCCATGTCTCATTTGGTGTCTCCTTCTACAGGAAAGTGGATAAACTGGGAAATTTCTGATTTTCAGTTTATCCACTTTCATGTAGAAGACATCAGAGTTCTGCAGTGCAATGCACTGAGATATGATGGTACAACATGACCCCTCCCCACCTCCCCATAAATAATGAAAAATTATTATTATATTTAAATCAGATCACCTATAAGTGCTCTGATAAAAGTAGAACAGTTTTCTTACACTGACCACAATTAGTCTGAAGTTAAGACCCCAGATTGAATATGATATTCCCTGTGAACCATTTCTCAATAAGATTTGCAGCTGGATGTGCAGTTTGAATTCAATAAGCAAACTCTCTGGCTGCTGGATTGTGGGAAGTTGCACATCAGAGCCCAGAACAGTATCAATACACCAGTCTAAATCTTACAAAATAAATCAAGACTACACCTTCTTCTTCTGAGGACATAATTAATGATGTACCATGGCAATGCTTGGAAGACACAAGGACAAAAGAGGTTTTTGCACAAGCTGTTTAAGACCTGATTTACTTGAAGTTATTCCATCCATCCTATTCAATCAGTTACTGTGCTAAACAAAGTCCTTGGGGTGAAGCACTTACAGTTAATTATAGAACTGCTATAATCTGTCTTGCTTTCAAATTAACAATTTATCATAGCGACAAATTAATTTTTTTTCAGCATATTAGCACATCGACCATAGTGACTAGCCTCATTTCACTCCCATTATTAAGACAGTTTTTTCTTTTAATTTAGACAAAGCATGAAATTTTACAACCAGGTCTAAAAATCAGCTATGAATAACTTACTGAGAAAATTTTACATTTCAAATACAAAATGAGTTACGGACATAAATGTAACCAAGACTAAGCCACTGTGCACCGTTCTGGTGATGAAACCATTAACTTTTTGGATAATAGGGAGGTTTTTAATTGATTTCTTTCTCAGTTGCTACTTTCACACAACACTAGTGACTCCAATAAACAGAAAATTAACAGTTCTCCTAATAAAATGTTTCATTATTATTATTCTTCTCACAGATGCATTCCCTTCAAAATGTGTAGTGTTCACTAGTCATAAAGAAATGCATCCATATATCCTTCTACTCAGGAGTCTGTGTAGGGCCATGAGTCAAATGAGTTACACACAGAGTCCTAAATGTGTTGTATGCAGAGCCCTATTCTGTAGTTCCCCAGAATTGTCATGGCAATTGGTAAATCTGCATGTAAGAACATATCCACGCATATGGAGTTTATTTTAACCTTTCTGACAATTTAAATCGAGAAGAGAAGACAGCAAAGACGGACAAGCCTTTTGGCCCATAGTCTGAAACAAAGCTCTATTAATTATGTATAATGATTTTTGCCTTGGCCTAATTGCTGTTTCATAATCACAGGCCCATCTTGTTGTTAAGCCCCTCTCTTATTTCCTCCAATGAGAATGCTGCACTGTCCTGTCAAATTATGCATATCCAAAATGAAAGCTCCATTACAACTTTAACACATATAAGCTTTCACAGGGCATCTTAAATAAAACTACTTTCAAAATGAGAAATAAAATAGTTTGATATACATACTTAGTTCCACAAGCACATGCAAGAATATGTGAACTTGCCTATATGTGCACAAAATCATTTAAACTTCCAGTACCAAAGCAATTAAAAAACATTAGAGGATGGTCAGCACACTCAAATTACCAAGACCCTTGCTCTCTCATCTAGCCTAAACAAAATCAAATATGCAAACACAGAAAAGAGGAAAGGAAGCAACAACTGATAAGAAAGTAAGATATTGGACATCTGTGACACTGACCAGCTAAAAAGGAGGAGGACCAGTTTGCTCCTATATCCTCTACTCACATGTAATAATTCCTACAGGTTTGTTAATAAACAATAATATTGTCAGATAGTCCACAGTGACACAAATGATTTCTACATTTATGGTGATGTTTACTAAATCCTAGATGCCTTTAATCACTGCAGTGATGCTCTCCCTCCACCTCAGAGATAATATTAAAAACAGACAAGCAAGCAGGGAAAGTTTAACAGAGGAGATGAGCATAATTGTGTGACATCTCAAAGCTCCCCCTTGTACCTTCCAACCTTTGCTCTTTTCCTTCCCATTTTCTATTAGTTTCCCTTGCTGTGCTTTTCCTGAACTCCAGCTCAGCATAAAATCTCATTACCAAAATGTCAAGGTAATAACCATATCTTTATATCTCTCCATTTTTCCCCCCCTGCAAAATATATACACACTGAAGGTGTTATTATGGCTTTATTATTTTATGTAATTAATAGCTCCAATTCAGGGTAGGAATCGATTATGCTCCATGTTCTGTAGTGCATACTGGAGAACTCGCAGTCCATACTAACTGCAACGTACATTACGTATTCCATGTCAAACATATAGTTGGAATTCAGAGGAGAAATATGGAAAGAAAAGTATGGCTACTGTGAGGTTACTTAAGAATCCTAAACCTTATCTAAATAATAGCAGGTACAATTCGAATGCTTAAGGATCTGTAAGTTATAAAAACTTATTTCTTGTGCTTTGCCCTAGACAGTTAACACAACTTGATAGAAGCCTGTAACAAGCCCTTTTTTTTCAGGAGAAAGGACACTTCTGGTGGTCATTGGAAAGTTCTCGATCATTCCTCACACACACATACATATCCTGCTGATTGCAATTCATTAAGCCTCCACAGACAGCCCCAACCTTTCTGAGATACTGCTAACTGACAATTATGAAATGGGAAGGATCCCATCTGACTTCTCTGTCACAGTAACAACACCTGCCCATGAACCCACCCTGTTCACCTGTCAGAAAGACCCTCCTAAAGTGCCTCCCCCATCCCACTTTGGTGAACAGGCAGAAGAACAGATTCAGGTTCAAAATTATCACAGAGCACTGTGTGCAGTTTCTAAGTAATTGCTCCTTGTTGTTGCTACAGGTGCTTTTGGGTGAGCAGGCAAAGACTGGGTTGGTCAAGTGTAAACAGAAGAGCAGACAAGGCCAGGTCAGTAGATACAGAGCTATACCAGGTACATACGTACACAAAGGCCCACCAACTTCTACTGTTTCATGAACAAAAAGCACTATGAGAAGTGAAGTATATCAAAAGCAGGAATCCAGGAATAACTATGTCTGTCCATCTGGAATAAGCAAGCGGTTCTTAAAGTATTTCTCCTCCACTGCAGTTTTCAGTGGTGAAACAAGAGACAGAATACAGCCAATTTTTGTGATCATTAGTCAGCTGATCAGACATCAGTAACAAAGGCATTTTAGGTACAGATTATTTCCTCTGCCCTGAATCCCCTTCAAAACAGGTTGCCTCACTCAGTGCAAGGAACCTGCATACAATTCTACTTTGAAATTCATGGACAGACCATTGGCAGTGAAGCATCTCTGCTGCCTCATGTGATCAAAGACAAAACACCCAAATTAGAAAAAAACTGTTAATGAGGAGCAGCAATACTATTTTTCTGGACTGCTTTACAAATTATAGACAGAGGGCAAGTCCCTTTGCCCTTTGAAAATGACAGAGTAAGCACTACCTGTCAGAGTAGGACAAAGAGCCAGAGTAGCAAATCTGTTATTTCTTATTTTAAAAAAACCCTACGTAAACAAATCAGGATTAAACCCATATTAAACCCATATTAAACCCATTTATTTTTTTTTTAAGACTTGAGGCTTGCCATATTGAGATTGAAATAGTCTTCTGTGTCAGACTACTCACCTACAAGTCCTCTAAGCAGCCTGAATTGACACCACCCTCCCACAGTCCCAAATATCAGTGTCAGGAAATGCTGCTCTTGAGGGTCTAGCCAGCAGCACTGCAATGTGAAAAAAAGAACAAGATGCCCCAGTGATTCACATCTCCTTTCAAGCCCATGGTGTCTTTTACTTTGCCTGCAAAAAAGGAATTGTTGATGGCCCTCCAATGCAAAAATCCCCAGTACGTGCCTCTGTTCCTCCGTGGGCTATAAGGTCCCCCTGCCTCATGTGACACTCCCTTGGACTAGTGGCCCTCCCTTGGGAGGGCAAGGGGGAGCGAAGTCTCCAAGGCCTGCAGACTCGACTGCCTGCTCTCAGCACTGTTTGCATTTTCCAAAAATCAAATGTTGCATCAAATTTATTATGCTGAGCAGCTGAGCATCTCCTTTCTCTTCACTGAGTTAATAGCATCAGACATACAAGCCACTGCAGAGAGCAGCCTGCTTGGTGACTGATTTAAGTCTCTTGCTTTAGACATTACCTGGATTTTTAAGGTTAAAAGGCTGTCACAGCACAGAGACTGTTCCATTCTTTGCATCGTGTATAGAACCTGAAGTTGGCAGTAAATTAAGCACAAGACAAGGACAAGGAGAGGGTTTTTACAACTACCTGTTGTCAAAAGCCCCACCATTATAATAGCCTTTTCTGTTAAAAAGAAAAACCAAACCAAACCAAACATACGCACACCAGCACATTTGTATTAAAACACTTATTTTTATTTTCTGTTATGGTCTTTAGAGATTATACACATATCTGAGCCTCATTCTCTCAGCTCACACGTTCCTAATAAGGCAGATGATCCAAACCATACTATAGCTGAATTGTTTTAAAATACCAGGAAAAGACACAGAACTGCAAACAGGGGATAAAAATAGGTCACACACCTTCAAGTGACCGGCAAAATTTCTGCCTCTAATGTATATTTATGAAAATTCACCTCAATTCCCATTCTCTCCTACCTCTTTCTCAATACACCGTTTGAATCGTAAATGGCAGCAAAGAACAAAATAACTATTCCAAGAAACAAGGAGAAATCCTCTGTAACAACAGTGATTTCTTTCACTTCTCTGGCTCATGAATTAACTTTTTCTTTCTGAATACCTATGGACTGTGTCCAGAAGAGTGTCTGAGAGAGTTTAAAATAAGCAATGGTAGAGCTGTTGTAACACCTGCTAATGAGATGTCATGAAGCCTGCATGACCAATTCCCACTGTCTGCAGTTAGAGTTTACAGTGATTTCTACAATTAGACTTTCTATTATTAGAAGCCAAAAGCTATTAGAATTTTGAAGAAAGCAATACCATAAAAAATGGGTTTATTCTATTTAATCATGTACTGCTTGTTTAAGCTTTATTTTAAGGTCAAGGCACCTCAGAAGCCTGTTGCCTGGCCAATTTAAAGTAATTGTGAAAGTCTGCTCTCATATTTCGAAGAACTTCAGTTCACTAATTCCTAACTTTTGCAGTAAAAGCAAGCTGGGAAGAACTTTTAGAAAACACTTAAAAAGCTGAGTGGAAAAAAATACTGGATTTTAGAAAGGAGAGTCACGTCAGTCTATATAATGTTCCACATAAGTATCAGAAGGAAAGAAGCAGTTTAACAGCACAAGTATTAGCTATAAATGATAAAAAGAGGAAGAAAGTTATTTAGAAAAGCAGTATTAAGAGAATTTTAAGAAAAGCTTGGAACTGACATTAAACTTCCATATAGAAAGAGGTAACTTCATGTGCACTTGCACTGATAAAGTTGGTTTATGTGCAGGCATTAGTTTCTCATATGTTCTAAGACTCAAATTTGTTTCCACAACCAAAATCCTAAACGGACCTAAAATTAAAGTTCCTTCCATTTTAAGGGAAGTTGACCCAGTAAGTAATGGCCAGTCTTCTCGAACGAAGATCCGGGTAAGGTCTTTCCACCTTCCAGCCTGCGCATTGGATTTTTTAGGTGAGACACAGTGTGCGCGGAACTGAGCCCACCCTTTAATCCTGAGGTTCATCTGCCGGGGCCAAGCGAGCTTGGACGGTGGCAGTGAGGTCCTCAGGACGTAGATGGATTGCCTTACAGGGCTAACGAGCTCCATCTGCCCGGGGAGGGGCCCTGACCGGGAATCGAACCCGGGCCTCGGCAGTGACAGCGCCACGTCCTTAACCACTAGACTACCAGGGGCTCCCCAAGTTGACCCAGTTCAGTGTAGTAAAATAGCCAACCATGAACAAAAGTAAGGTCTAGGAAAATAAAAAATTAGTGTAATTATTCACCAAATTGAAGTAATAATAGGTTCCATATTTTTTTAAAAATCACAATAGATACTATGCCTCAGCACAGCTCTAAGAGTTAAACCCACAATGTATGTGTCTTCAACTTTGGTTTCATCAGAAAACTTTGCTTTCAGAGAGAATTAATTTGTAATGGAATAAAACATTCTACTCCAAGTGGAAAAGTGGATTGTAAAGCAATCATTCTGGAACAGCTTTTCTGGAACAACAATACAGATTGAAAAATTCTATTTTTCTCTCACACAAACTACTCCACTACCTTCCTCGCTTACATTTTCAGTCTCAGCTGAGTAAAAGACATGGAATATGAAAGTAAAACTAAGCAGAGTGGCTTCAGATGTAAATGAGAGGAGGCTATAAAAATAGAAAACTTGCCTCCTAAAAGTATCTCTCACCTTTAACTATGGCTATACAAATAGATAATGTTGAGGAAAAAAGAGAAGACAAGAAAGAGTTGTAACTTCAGCATGTTCTTGACAAATCCCAGAAAATTCCTTTGTCAATCAGATAGAAATTCAAAATAGTGAAAGGGCACTTCAGTTAAAAAGAGAAGTTCATAGTTCTGTCAGTCACAATATCATATTATAGATCACAGATGTTTGACTACCTCTGGAGTAGATCTCTAGCTTGTGCAGTTTTTTTTTCCAAGCTGTATCCTGAATTTTTCCCAGAAAAAAAAAACCACACACAAAAAAACAAAAAATAAACCCAAACAAAAACCCAACAACAAAACCAAAAACCAACCAACCAACAAACAAACAAAAAAACAACACCAAAAAAAAACCACAAAAAATCAAAACCACCAACCCCCTCCCTGTTCTCTCCATCCTGATCATAATATAGAATTTACAAAGGGACAGTAAGAAATCAAACACGTATAACTAGGATGGTAGCCTGAGTATGACGATAAAATCAAGAGTGCTCATTTCCCAGAAGTAATAATCATTTGCATTTGTATGTAAGGGGGTGGCCACATTTTCTAATTAAGTTGTGAATGTTTTGCATACAAATATTTCAAATGGTTTTGTGCAGCAACTCATTCACCAGTCTAGATACTTTTCATTACTTGAATTCCACTGGTCTAGTATTTCAAAGTTATTCACTCCTACTCTCTCATGAGGTGTTTATTATATATGTTTTAATTTCTACTGATATTTTCAGACATTGACAATTTCCAGGTAATAATTTTAGCCATTGCTTAGCTTGGATGCTTAAAGTGTAGCCAGGAGATCTTGTAGGAAGATGCATTAATTTTGCCATTTCTCACTTGAGAATCTAATAACCAAATATTTTTCAAATTATGTTCAGAAACTCTTAGCTTACTAGACAGGGAGAGTATTTCTTTCTGTTTGGTCAGTACAGAAAGCTGTTTGCATCACCTGTATTGCCCCTTTCTGTAATAAAGAAACCTCACAAAAACCCATTAACTAATTTCTAAGGCCCTTAGATTTATACCATAATAATAATATAATTATTCTAAGCAGTAAAAAATGATAATTACGTAAACCTGATGTTCTGATTCAAGTAAAAATTCATTATGTCCAATCTGTGCAAAAGGCTATTTTTCCCCCTGACATGTGGAACAATTCTGCAGATAGAAATTTTTTAAATGTGTAAAGACAGGTTTAATTCAAAGAACAACAGAAATCCCAACTTTTTGAATGTCCATTTGCATCTGCATTGTTATCTTTACATCTCAGTTCCCAAAATTATTTGACTGAAATATGAAAAAGTAAGAGGTAGTGTTAGTCTCCTCAGGGTGCCTGGTTGGTTGCTTATTCAGTTCTTCCCTCTCCACTGCCCAACTTGCCAATAACTGAGCTTAAATTGTAAATCATAATAAAGCCAAGATGAAAACCTTTCCCAAGGGCAGAACATGTTGCTTCTGGTTGTTCTTTTTTTTTTTTTTTTCCCCCAGATTTTTTTCATTGTTTTCTGTAATAGCAATATATGGTTGACTTGTATTCTTCAGAGAGGAAGTCAATTACACGTCTGACTTCTCCTAAATCCGTCTGCTGTGTTTGTAAGAAAAAACAGCAATATATACATCAATACTCCATGCAAAGCTACTGCTTTAGTCAGCAATATACACTGACTTTTCAATAGTATAGATTCTGTATAGTATAATATCTTTCTTTAAAATACTTATTACTTAAATAATCTGTATTATAAAAATATAGGAGTCTTACTTTTAAAAGCATGTGTATTAATAATAATATCTCTGTAGCTTTCAGCTTGTAAAAGCTTCTTATGTGACTACTGGCAGGAGGATTCATTTCTTGCTGTGGATTTCTGTTCTGTTTTTTTCAAGGTACCATTAATGAAAACTCCTAGCAACATTCAGTGTCAGTTTACAGGATTTGTTCAGGTATTTAATATGCAAATAATATCAATAATGGTATAAATTTGGATTATATGCAGAAATAAAGTGCATAACCACTTAGCTTTCTACTTTTGTTTAACAAAGTAAAGCGACAGAAAAACAACAGTTAACCCTATTACCTAACATAAACAGCCAGATTAGACAATCCACTGCTGTAGAGAATGGAAGATATATAGAAGAAAGGAGACAAGCATAGGACTCATTCTGAAGGGACTGTTTCAGCTCACAGCCCTCTGTTCCTTGAACACAGCCTACATAAAAGAAGAAAAAAAGACCTCTGTACTTCTTTCTTCTCTCCCTTTAATGGGCACAGTTGCAATAGCATGACCTTTCCTTTGAGAGTATAAAAGACAGGAGGAAATTCTAATAGCTTATACACAGTACTTGATATCAATAAGAAACAACTACTCTTTTAATTTCTAATCCAATTTACCTCACCCCCCCCAAAACAACACACAACAAAACAACTAAAAATAAAACCCTTTGAAAATTATTATAGCTTACTAGGAGCGTCTTAACTTCTTGTTTAGGCAAGGACAGCAGAGACTGCTCTACCCATCACAGGATCATACTTGTGTCTCATCTTCTGCAGTGTCTGAGCATGTCACAACCATCTCTTGCAGCAAACTGTGCTAGCTACAGTCAGATAAAAGAGAGGGAAGACCCAGAAGACCTCCCCCTTCCTCCTTAGCTCTTCACTGTAAGCAGCCACCTTGCCGATAAAGGCACGGCAGGGCTTTCCTTCACCTGGACCTTCCAATACTGCAGATCAGCATTTTCTTAAGACGGAAAGAGCATTACACCGAAACACAGTTAAGCTGCTAGCACTATCTCTACCAGCCACTCAGGTTTGAAATCCTGCATTTCCTCTAAAATACGAAGCCTCTACCAAAAAGGCAGCTATCAATCTTCTACTTACTACTGTTTCTGAAAGGACTTTTCAGTTCCTTGCAGGAGCATGAGCCTGTGTTCTTCCTGTACAAAACCAGAAATGGTAACACAACAGAATTGCCAGAACAGAGCTTAAGGATCTAATTTTCCCAATTTTCTACCTGCTCTACACTGTGGAAGCCATGCTACTCCAGAGGAAAGGAAGAAAAAGAGTTAGAAGGGACGTTTCCATGGAAGTGCTGGACTTCTGGAAACACTTACAGACCTAGCAAAACACCTTCCCTTTTTGCAGCATTCCAGCCTGAATCACCAAGTAAATATTTCAAATGCTTTTTACATTTTAGAAAATCAATTTCAGACACTAGGTTAATGAGAGATTTCTCTGGGAGTTTAAGATGCTAGAAAAGTTCCTGAATTACAGTGTTGACTTAAGCTTGTTAAGGCAGCTATTCAGTAACTTTCCAAATAACAAATGATTGCACTAAGTCTTCTGGCTAGAAGAAACATTTACTGGTATATTTGGACTATCCACAAAGTTCTGGTTTTTTTCCTGACTCTTCCAAATACTGCTTAGGAATCTGAAGTGATAAAGATTGCATATCACTAAATTGCCTCATCTGAAGCAAAAATTTGAAGCTTCAAAACATGCATAAGAAAAAGATGTCCGATAACTTATCACAAAACAAGTTATATTTCATGTTTGTATTATTCAAACACCTGAAAGTGAAATGCAAGACAAGGACACTTTGCTAGAATGTAACACAGTTTCGGCAATAATCTTGGTCTAGTTTCTCCTGAATGACAAAAAAATGTGACTAAGATCCCTAAATCACCTGTGTTAACAAAGCTTATTCAGTGTAAGGTCTTGTCTTTGATGCTTTTGGCTACAGTCCAATTTGAAATGACTCAAGCAAATGTCATTTAAGATCAATCTAACTTCCCCACCTTCA
Source organism: Empidonax traillii (assembly GCF_003031625.1). Taxonomy (NCBI): domain Eukaryota; kingdom Metazoa; phylum Chordata; class Aves; order Passeriformes; family Tyrannidae; genus Empidonax; species Empidonax traillii. The sequence continues at coordinate 549,119 of NW_020955624.1, read as the reverse complement.
ATTACCCTTGACAACAGAAGCCTGCTCCTGCATTTCACAACACTTAACAGGTTTGTTATTAGGTCATTTTACCTGATTAAACTAATCTAAGTGGTTAAAATCAGCAAAAGGATCCTTTCTTGAATACTTGAATTTCAAAGAGATGAAGCTGTTGCAGCCACCAAGGAGTGAAGAGACTTGGCCAGCCACCTTTACAGAGCAAGTCATTACCAGGTATGGGACTTTAGATTACTGATCCCTACAATAAATGCAAAGGGTCATCATATATCTTCAAGGGTTTTTTTCTCTGTTTTACTATTAAAAAAACCCACAATTGTTTCCATGATAACAGAGGTTTTCAATTTTGCTTGGAAATGAACTTTAATTTCAGGTTTTACATAAGTATGAAAGCCAGGTCTTGTAAATAGAAACATCAGCAGACCCTGAAATGCAGCAAAGCTATAATGTATCTCTAATGACTTCATCTTGGCTAATGCAAGGTATTGCCAGTCAACAGAGGGTAAAATTTCATTCTGGTATTTATGCAATATGAATAAAAAAAAAAATAAATTAGTTTTTTGCTCAATGGCATAAAATGAAGGTGCTGAATTTTAAAGCTCCCAAATCTCATGCGGATTTCACCTCAATTCAGACATTATACTGGTGTTTGGAAATATGAGCCTTTCTGTGAAATTTCCATAAAAATCCAATTTACCTACTTTATAATTTTAAAGGCTTAAACTATAGTGCATGGTTTGTGTTCTCAGTAGCCTTGAAACTGATTTGGTGTTTTCCTAAGCTTTGCTGAATAGTTTGTGACCTTCCTCCTCTCCTCCAGAAGTCTCTCTTTATAATATTAATACTCAGAAATCACAACAAAAAACGAAAAAGCATGTATGTCTAACAAAGAGATGAGGACAGTAGATCACGGCTCTTAATATGAGAGAAAAATGCTCCTGGGAACAGCTTTAGAACACATATAGAAACAAAAAAAGCTACCAAAGAAGCAAACATACTAAAAAAGAAAATTTCCCTTACTTTTCTCTCTGCTTTGAGACTTTGAGTCTCATTTCAAGATAGAGAAGCAATTTGGAGAGTGGTGGTGAATAATGGCAAGCTTATTAGGCAACGCAAAATAAATACAATAAATGAAATTGTGGTACAGTCCATTAAGAATAAAACCTTCTAATTACTCAACTGGATTCCCAAGTTCCCTCTTCTCTGAGAACACATTACCTCCCAAGACTATAACCCTTACTGTAAATATGGATGAATATGTATTACAAGAATCAAGACTTATAAAATCTTCTACTCCTGAAAAATGCCATTAAAATTTCCATTATAAATACACTTCTTGTACCCAGCAGAGAGATTTAAAAACATGGAGGAACTGTGATCAAATTTTCTCTCTCTCTAAAATAATATAACTAGTCAAAAATCCATTTTATCTGATCATAACATCATGAACCCAAAGCCACATGCACTCTAAGGATATTTCCAAATGCTATTTTCATTAATGTCAGGTTTTGCATCTGCAAAATATATTATGAACAATTATGAGATTGCTCAACCCACGCACAGACCAGAATGAAAGTCAGGGGAAGCACAAACTACATATTAATATAACCTTCCTGTCAGTAGGCATAATTAAGTGATGGTCAGCATTATAACATCTGAACTCGGGTAGTTTCCTACTCACTCTAACTGTGGACAAAGAAAGCTCATATTTGCCTGAAATGAATCTACAGGTACAACCCACAGGAAATTCACCTGTTACCAGTGTCCCACCCTAATCACAAAGGCAACTGCACTGCAAAAATTGCTCTGTGTGTGTGAACTCACAGGTTTATTAGAATGCACTAGTCATAATATGTTCTAACAACGCATCAGAACAATTTCATTTGACTTTCTCATTTCATCCACATCCTAACATCGTAATATTATTATGGATTTATACTTATAGTTATATTTAGTGTCACAAAAAGAAATTTCTTCAGGTCTACTTCTTCTCTAAACTTTACATTCCCAAAGGAACTTTCAAATAACAGCCTTTCATTGCAGCTCATTAAAATTCAGAGGTCTAAAGAATTATCTCTTTTGATCAAGCACTTTTACTGCTAAAGTTGAAAATATTGTCTTCTTTATATACACATAAACATGTGATGGAACTCTGTTTCAGATATTCTGAGAAATTTATTATGTAGATACCTGAACTTGCCTATTATTATTTGAGGAGCATCTTTTGTCTCTTCAGTTTGTGCCATCTCTACACGTATTGTGCTGTTGCTTGATCAGGGTGCTGATATAACAGTAGAAGTTTGAACATCTATCCTTACAACTTGAGAGTTGTTAACCTTCATATTTAACGTCTACATTACAAGAATTTTCAATAGTGATTTTGTAATTTATGTAAGATACATTTATTATACACTAAAATAATTAGGTATGCCAAATAAAGCACATGAGTATATTTAATTCTAAAAGATACCTAAGGCATATGTGATATTTTGTGGTCATAAAGCCAAAATTTTTAAAAGAGTGTAGCCAAAGCAATACCTAAGCACACACTTGAGCCTACTAACCCACCTGCTGAGATTCAAAAAGGTCTACATCATATAAATTTCTACTGAGGAAAAATGTGGATTAGGAATCAAAGGGAATTTTAAAAGTTTAACCTCCCTACATGTCAGCAATAGATTTTCAGGGATCAATATAGATTTAATAGCAACACTTTTAATGTTTAACATTTTCAAGAATTTAAACTGAGTTTTAGCACACATGTCAAGTAATTTTGTTTTCAGATTCTGAATCCAGATGATTTAGTCCAATCCATATGAATAGCTTAATGGAGTGTTCCATTTCATAACATTAGAAGCCTACCACGGGTATCTAAATTTAGATTCAAAGCTTAATTTCTTATCTGTCTTATAGACCACCAGTTACCTTTAAGGACTGATAAAACCAATACTGGAAACCTCACTGCTCTCCGAGTCACATGCAGGAAAATATCTTGTCCTTTTTTAGTTCTGAAATTAAAAGCATGACCTGTCTTGATTTCCTATTGCAATGTGAAAGCTTGTTCAATTAATTGTGTCTGACATTTTTTAATGAGCCTTTTCTTACAGCTCTAAATCTTTTCTAAACTAATTATAAATAATGCATAAAATCATATGAATGAGAGGTGTGACAGAGGTCTTCATAATTTCTAACTTCATAACCTGACTGACAGATTCTTCTAGGAACCCCAAGCACTGACTGGTAAATACCTAATTTTAATGATGATTTGCTGCCTCATTCTCCTAGGTTCTTTAAATTTGATGTCAAGTTTCATTTTGAATCACCGTATTTTTTCTCTACAACTTGAACCATAATATTTCTGACTTTCTCCTACATGACACCACTCAGAACAGACTACTCAGAGCAGCAGGCCTGATCTCACACTTCAGTGTCATGTTCAACACTTAGTAAATTTTAATTACTGTTGCAGTACAAATATAAGTAGGGCAAAGCAGTTATTAGAATAACAATAAAGTAAGGTATGAACTAGTATTAATCTATATTAATCAAAACAAACATCACTTTACATATGTTCACTATTTAGATTGTATATTTTTGTATGTGATATATAAGCAAAAAAAAAAAAAAGAAAAAAGATCTCTTGGTAATATATTTTCTTATTGTACATCCAATTGTTTCAAAAGAGACAGACACTGTGAAATCACTGTGTCAAATTAAAACCTTCGTCGAGCTTGTTGCACAGGTAACAAAACCAGTTCTAGTGTCACAGGACACAATAACCCAAACTATCTCTCTCCAAGACATGGCCATTGTCTGTATAACCTCCTCAGCTTAAGGGCTCCCTGTGTCAGAACCTAACTGGTACAAACTAGTGCCAGAAATAGCAGTTGCCTCTTCAGTGTGAATGGGCATAGGGTAACACAGCTTCAAGTTTGCAGCAACAAAAGGAACTGTGTGCTCTCTTGTCACTGAATATCATGGAAGCACCTTTAGGAATGTCAGTTCAACACCAAGTACTTCAGGGAAATATTTTTTTGGTAAAGAGGCAGCCTGTTTTGAAGCTTCACATGCTACCTGAATGAATTTTTCTGGCTTATGTTGTTCTCACTCTTTTTTGTTATGTATGACTTGGCATTACTAATATTCTTAATTGACATGCTAATTTTACAGTGTACTGTACTACTTAAATAAACTGCTTTAATATTATCAAGACTGAGATAACTTGAAAACACTTAATTGCTACTGAAAACAAAGACACATTCCTTGAAAATAATTCCATAAGCTGTTTAGAGAATAGGTATGCACACAGGTAAATAATTTGTTCATGAAAATGAAAGATATTCCACTGCACTAGTGGAAACTGCAGTGTGAGAGGAAATGGTCCTCTCTTTGGCATGTCACGTAGACTCAAGTGGCCTGTGATACTGACTTCCACCTCTGATCTCTCTCAGAGTGACTTTGGTATTGGAGACGGTAAGTCTACTTCAGCATGGCTGAAGTTTACAAGCATAAATGCCTGTCACATTTCCAGTGAGACTTAGGGTCCTTTAACATCTTACTACTCCTGAAAATTTTTCCCAGTTTTGCTCTGGTAGTTCCACCCTGTTCATTAGATGGAAAGAGTATAGCAAGTTTAACAGAGATGAAATAAATATACGCCTCAAAAGTGTTTGATTTAAAGACTGTAATTAAATGATGCACTAGTATTCCACTCTACCAGAAACATTTGTTTTTAATTAACAAAGGGAAAATGTTTATCCATCTGTCACATAAAACAATGCTCCTGACATTCTATGAGGAATTAATTGCTATGGATAATCTGATCTTTAAAAATGAAAGATTTGTGGTTCCATCATCACCAAAACTGGAAATGTCAAAGATAATTCCTCTCGGATGAAAGAGGGAAGGAACTGCAACCTGAGAGCCAGAGATGTGTTGCTGCCTCTTTATAGGAATATACAAATATTGAAGAACACACTCATTTTTGGCAAATGTTAAAAGGGAGAGCACAAAAGGCTAATTTCCCTTTCCAGAGAATACATTACTCCAAAGGCCAACTGTGGAGGTAATGTTGCACTAGATAAATCAGAATGTATGCAACTATCTACAGGAGACTAACAATAGAAAGAAAGCCACACGAAACCAGTGTGCTCAAACTGCAGAAAATTAAATGTTGTTACTTTTGCCAATGACTGAAGAAATTCTCTACGATAGCTTGGTTTATGAAGAAAACCTAGGATTTAATCCGAACAAGTCTTTTTCACTCTTTTTCCCCTTTCATTTCAGTAATCACAGTGGATAGAAAGAAGACCTAGACAATAATTTTTCACCTCAGTGACTATAGCTGTAAAACAACACAAGTAATTAAATTAGGATATGCACACTGAATAACAGTTTAACTCCAGATATGATGTTCTGATGTGTGCAAATAAGGCAAACCCTGATTTAAACTGAAGTATTGAACTAACTTTTAGAGCAGAAGTATTTTATCTCTCCTATGCTTTTACAATACCTAATGCCAGTAAGCTCTCAGCAAGACAAGTCTACAAATACTACGTATAAAATTGTAATGTATTCTGTATCTAAAATTTGCCCCAGAGGAAACAGAGCTGACAGTGTATGCTCTTGGAATATGAGGATATATGATCAGGTCAGGTACCGGTGAAATAAGCATCAGTGAAAGAAAACCTTAGTACATTACAAAAGATGCAAGTTGGTGGTGCAGTCATTATAACTGCATAGACTTACTTACACATTCATTATTACTCAGCTCCTTAAGATATCATTCTTCATGTTAGAATATCTTTAAATGAATTAACTGTGGGAGCTGAAACCTCCTTCTTTCACAATGGTAAAATAATCTGCTAGTTTTAATGGAATTCTGTTTTGCTTTTAACTGTAATGATCAGTCATATTTTGTTTTTTATATGTTTTTTGAGCATGTTCGTTTCCAAGGTCTTCAGTAATGATTTAGTTTGTGAGTTCTACACAGATTTTAGTAATTTTTTGTACTGACCAATTCATACCAGAGCTACATTAAGTATTATTGCATGGCTTTATGACATCAAGAAGCACTCTTCAAGTTTTAATTGGCTATACAGATGCAATAAAAAGGGTGTTTCATTTATTTGAAGACTGCAAATGGAAAGTAATGTTGTAGCTATATTACACGAAAAGCAGGTTAGAGTCATAGAATCATATCACTAAAGCAAACATATCACAACTAAGCAAACAGCTGAATAAGTGAAAGAGTTGTCATAAAGGCACTGCAACATGCAAGTAGAAACACAGAGGAACATGGAACCACAGCAATCAGGAAATTATGAGAGCGTCTGACTTCAGCACAAATAAATTCTTAACACTATTGCACATTGCCCAAGGAACTCCTATAGGTCAAAACCCATCTCAGCACATGCCTTCTGAAAGTTAGTATCTGAAGTGTAAAAGCAAGACAGATCTGTTAAGTATGTAGACAGAGCAATAGCTAGACAAGTGAATGAGGAACACGAAAGAAAAAGGGAATATTAGTCACTACAGTAGGCAGTTGTCTCAGAATAAGAGCTGCCTGTACATTGTCAAGTTGATCAAAGGAGAGGTGACAAAAGGGTTTGGAGGAAAGGTCAGAAGCAGGATAATTATTTGGTTTAGTGTGAATTAGTAGAGTGTTCCTTCCACGTGCAAGGGAAAGTCATGGCAGAAGCAAGATCACTCAGAAGAAAGCAACGAACAGTAATAAATGGACAAAGTAAACAAGATTTGACATCTGAAAACCATTTAAAATTCAAAAAAGGGCAGCATTCAATAATTCAGAAAAGGCTCCAGGTAAAAGCAAAAGCTTTGTGTTCTATGCCACTTAGAAGGCAGATCCAAGAACAGAGAGATGAGTAGAGCAACAAGATAGAGAAAGAACCTTTCATCAGTATTTTAATAGCTTCAAGCTGGGTGAGATTGTATTTATCAAGAGCAGAGAAAGAGATTTTGCAATTGCAAGAAACACATTGTAGCTGTGCACCTTGTATTGAGAAAATCTGTACCTCAGAGTTACTTCCTAGACAGAATCAGCTATATTTAAACACTGGGCAGATGTGAAGACCCTGAGAAAAGGCAAAACTGAGCAATAAGGGACGGACAAGAATATTGCAGCTTGCCCAGAATAATTAAACAAATAAAGGTTAAATGTTTTAAGCTTAGATGATTACACATTGAAGAGATGTCTGAAAGACAGGGACTATGTTTAAGTTGCACAAAAATACAGAAAGAAGGACTAGCAGTCATTAGCACAGAGCAGATTCTGAACTTATGTTCACAAACATAATTTTGCAGACATTACAGACCTAGAGAAGACAGCAGGAAATAATTATGCCCTACTGCAAATCATCAGCATCCCTACTGCAAGAGTCATCCATAGGATGAAAGCCTGCGTAAGAACTATTGATAAACCTCTGAGAGAAAGAACTTACTGATGTTGATAAATCTTGTTAACTACTAACTATTGTCATAAAAATCTTAACAAGAAAGGAACTTCCCCTTCCATCCTAAACTACCATGTAGTAAAGAGAGGATGTGAATACATACTTGTATTTTTGTTACCACTAATAAACAGAAAACTTCAATTTATAGGGAATCATCAGTATGGAAAAACATAACGCATATCAGTAATGTAGATAAAATGAAACCTCCTTGTGCAGAATGTGCACAAATGTAAGAGATGAATCAAATGCTAAACACAGAACAAAAGATATTAACAGCAGTGGGTTGAGTCAAATAAATCCACCCTACAGTGATCATGGATAAAAGCTCTTCAAAAAATAAACATTACCAGGAAAATCAGTTAAAAATCAAACAAAAGGAAATAATGAAGGCTTTCTGTGGAAAAATACCCTGACAACTAATTGTGAAAAAGTAGAAAAATGCTATTTATTTGCACAAATATTCTTTGGTGTGAGAAACATCTAAAGCTCTCTTTATCTTCAGTTCATCATATGTTTTCTGCATCTAAATCACCACCGTTAACTGCTGCATTTTCTAGCAAAAATGATGAAAATTTCCTTGCTGAAAATCTTGCATTTTTGTATAGCACATAATGTTAAATCAAAATTGCAAACCCCACCAGGACAAGACGTGAAACCCTTGAGCAAGTAGGGGTGTGAGAATAAGCAAACTGCAGGATGAACTAAAGTCAACATGACAAGGGAGAAGCAGGCTGCAATGGGAATAGAATTATGGACTGTGAGGAGGTTATAGGGCTCTACACCTTGACTCAGGGAATATGAAAACAAGCATCAAATTTTACAGGTGGATCAAACAAAGAAAACTAAAGAAAATCAAAAATCCTCAAGAAACCAGAAGGTAAAAGTTGCAGTTTAGTGCTACTGAGTGCAGTAGGTGTGACTGCCTCAAGCAAGCAAGAAATGTGCACACAAGGTAGAGAGCTCATCATCTTCAAGTTTCAAGCACTTTGCTTGCAGTCAGATCGACTGAACTGGATGCATTAAAAGAAAAAATGAAAAAGTAGAATATTGGTAAAGTTTGCAGGGGCATTATGAAAAAGTCATATCTCCACCCTAGCATGTTGTGTGCTGCTAGGGAGAAGGGCATCTCATCAGAGCATTAACTCCTGGCAAGGTAAAACTAACCAACCAACCAACCAATCAAACAAAAAACCCAAACCAGACCACACATGGGACTTTGTGTGATGATCTGACATTGCTTTCACAAAGGAGAATCAGACTCAGCCTCCCCATGAAAAGCAGTATGTCATCATGAAAAATGACGATACAAAATAAGCGGGATACAAAATAACTGGGAGTTGCATGCTGACAGGCTTTCCCCTCTAACAGTGTGGGCTAAGCCCCACAGAGAGAGTGAGCTGTTGGCTGGGGTCTATATGAGCACCCGCAACAAGGGGAGAGAGGGCAGCAATGTGCTGAAAGGGATCTATCCAAAGCAATAGGGAATCACTTAAGACTGAGAGTCAGTAAATGATGCCAGTTAGAGATGAAGACAGATAAACTGTATGGAACTCTACAGACTCTGTAGTCCTAAGAGGGTAACCAAAAGCTTCTTCAAAAGGTACAAGACCATAGCCATACTACATTTTATGTTTCATGCCAATCTTACAACGACAATTAAGCAAGAAGGATGAAATGATACACCTGATTTTAAGTAACGATATACAGGGCATCTCAAGAATCTTGCCTAATGGAAGATTTACCAGGCAAATTCCTTTACAAAGGAATTTAATAATATATTGTGTTAAAGCAGAATTCAGTATACTAAGACTCACCTTAAAAAGAAGAGGTCAATATATACAGAAGAACAGTCAAAAGAATAAAATGCTCTTAAGTGCAAATCACATGAATTGTATTGAAGTATAAATTATATAAACTGTTCTGAATGCAAGAAAAGTGTGGACATACATTTAATGCTAATTTTTTCATTTATTTCAATTCTCAACAATCATTAATTTCCCTTGGCCTTCATTGACTCTTTCCACTTTCTCAGCTCTTTCCTCAGTGGAGGGGGTCAATCAGAAAAGTAGCATTTCTCAACAAGCAATATTTACCTGCCAGTCCTGGGAGGGGATGCACATTTTCAGCAGGCTAAAAGCTGTATTTCCCACTCTTGGTGCATATTGGAATTTTTCAACTCAACAAATATAATCCTGTTGAATTTATTCTATAGTCCAAACAAAGTATTTGTCAAAACTGAAAGCGGCTCCAACACTTTCTCCTAGGGGAATTCTAGGCCTCTACTCCTCTTCTCCCAGGCGAATGCATAATGCACTCAAAACGTAACCCTTTCTCCTATTTTTTGTAACATACATTAGAGGTATCAAAAACCTTTAGTGCATGCATCTTTTAAGTATTGTACAAACATAACAAAACACTCCTTGAGCAAATTGTAACAACTGTACCTCAGGGAACATCACTGCATTGACAGAGAGATAGACAATAAACTGTAAAGCCTCTGATTTAGCTGCTAGTTATAAAAAGGATAGTGAACAGAAATGACAATATGAGATAAAGTTCTACTTTAAAAATGAAAACTCAGTTAATTTCATATATTCTTAATACTGTTTTTGAAAATATCAAGAGTCTCTCAAAACTCCAGAATAAAAAAAATAGTAACACAAAGTATCTAAGTTATCAGAACTGACCTTCTATTTCATTAATAGTTCTTTCACTGCATTTCTATGCAATCAATACATACACCTGCATATGTTATATGCAGGCTTTCTTGTGGTAAAATAGCTGTAAGAAATCAGTTATTAGGGTCCTTCCTTCTATCTATCCATTTACTTTTAGATCTCAGGCCTTAACAGGCACTTTCATATTTCCTTCTTCAGTTGATCATTTCCCTTTGATAAAGGACAGAAGCCAGCTGATGGCAGGGATTTTTGGATCTGACAGCCATCTTTAATGAGGTTCATCAAGTTTCCCATGATTCATCTCCATAGGCAATGGCAAAGTTGGGGAATGTAGTCTGAGGGGTTGGTCTTTTCACACACTTCAGGTGTGATCAGCTAGCTGTGATGGGAAAGTGGCGGTACATTATGAGTTCTCTCACCCTGTTCTGCCTCCTCTCTTGTTCAATGTGCATGTAGTGGATGCAGCTGCACTTTAGCCTGCATAAGTCTGTCAACTAGATTGAAGGCAGCACTTAGCTTTCTGCGTCCTCTTTGAACACTGGTTTGACAGTCTGCTTGGATTCACTGTTGCAAGCCTAATTAGGATCCTCAGTAATGGGCAGGTTGGAAGATTAAAATGAAGATTGATTAAACGGACAATGAAAAAGTGCTTTCAGTCTAAACTGAGTAGTTGACACTATGGATACTTAAATGCCCTTCTATGGATGCTTTAACAGCAAAGACGGTGATGTTCTCTCTGTACTGAAAGACCCATGCCTGAAATACAATAGGCTGAAATTTGGCTTGGAAGTAAATTTTAAAGCCTACACAGGAGAAAAGCAGAATGGAAAAAAAAAAAGGTCACACACAACTCTGCAGAGTATGTAGATATTTAAAAATCTGGTTTTATTCTAACCCGGAATGAAGTGCAAGAGTTTTGAAATTTCAAGAGTCTAGGCTCTCAGGTATTCTATCTGACTACCTTGGAAGCCTAGATCATAGGAAATTTGGAAATTTTTGATGGAATAAAACTTCCTAGTTGGCTTCAGTCATGATCTGATATCTTAAAGTCAATGAAGTTTCACCACCATTTAACTAATTTACAGAACGGAAAATATAGGCTTTATTCCTTAAATACTGATTCTAACAGTAGCATACTGCTGGCATGATTTCTGCACTACAAACACACTTTTTGGCTTATGTATGTGTCAGAAAAATATATGCAAAATAGTATCTAAAGAAAACATTCTTTTATTGTATAATTATTAATTTCGACTCCCTAAAATTAGGGTAAACTGTTAAAAAACCAAAATAATCAATGAAACACAAATTAGATCCACACTTACATTGCTAACCAGGGGGTGAGCCAAAGAATTAACAGGGGAAATGAAGTGTGGTATAATTTACACATTTTAAGTGTACATTTTAACCAGGAAGTGAGTGTATTTTGCAGGCTCTTCGTGCTGATGAACAGAATATGGTCAGACTTTGTCACTTGGCTTCTTCAATGCTAGCTAAAGCCTCGAGCTCTAAGGTGCATAGTTCAAACCTGGCTGACAGTTATCACACATTGTTTCTTCAAAGCTGCCCAGCTTAGAGTCTGGCAGACAATGACACTGATAAAGATCTAAGCATGCACCACCTACTCTCCAGATGACTGTCTAACTTCATCTGAGGCCAAACCAAGAGGGCATTCACAGAAACAAGTCTTCACTGAGAAGGCAAAAAGGACTCAAATATTTTATAAATCACAGAACAGTTTACAGCCACACTGACACACTGAATCGCACTCTGAAGGGGACTAGGAACTACTGTACAGATCAGGTTTGAAGACCTCACATAAATTTGAACAGCTTATGAGATGAAAAGTAATATTTTATATAAAATATATATTTTGTATTTTATATAAAAAATATATTTATATAAAATACATATTGTCTTATTCTCATCAGTGCAACTGGGATGCACTGTTCTATTATTTAAATAGAAGAAATAATGGCTACTGGTTCTCATTTCACTCTAACAGATGGACAAAGCAATTTAGATATTAATTGATTGTGAATCAATTAATTGTGTTTCAGGATTAGGAACAGTCAACAGAGAGTTTTCATGGTGGCTGGGAAATCAGTTATATTCTAAGGAAACCAAGGTAAGCTAATGCAGTGACTATAGTTCTATTTTCTGGTGGGAAGGAAGGAGGCAGAACAGTTCTGCCAATCAGGCAACATCACTTTGGAGGAAGAATTGGATTAGAAATATGTCAGATCTTATCTGCACTATAAGCTAATCCTCTCCAGCTGTCATTTTATTTCAAAAAGACTCTCATCTCATGGCAGTCAATTGCATATTAGTTTTGCAGATGTTCAGAGAAGGCTTTTTGTAATACCTACATGAATCAGCCACCTTCAGTTATGTGCATAATATGTACTTTAACACACTGACTGTCTCAACCAAGGTGTATGAAATAGCTTTTTTCATTACTGTGCTTTATTTTGTTGCCTTTTTTTTTTTAATTTATTTACTCTGTTTGTCTTGTTGAAGCAATTTACTCTCAATGGGAAGATATTTGTCTCTCAAGAGGAATGAAACAAGAGCTGTTTACAGTGAAGCTATAAAAGCAGGAAGGATGGATAATCAGTAACCAAGATTATCACATCCAATTAAAATCGCTGATATAACAACAGGACAATATAATTAACTGTGATAGCAATTTAAGAAAGTAGAACAAAGGAATAGCTGACACAAAGTGAAGAGGAAAAGAATTATTACATTTTTAAAGATCATGGGAGGTCAACTCCTCGATTATTTGTTTTAGTCCAGAAAATAGCAGACCCAGCAAGTTCCCAAAGAAGAGAATGTTAATTACAAAGTCACTGAAAGCCATGAAGAGTAACAGAAAAAATTACAGGAAAGCATAACCAAACAGTTATCTGCACAACAGCAAATATTATGACACTCTCATGAAGTGCATAATACATCTTCTGCTCTGTACTTAATCACTAAGCTCCTCTTCTCTTAAACACACTAGCAGTTTAACTACTGATTTCAATGCAAAATACTGGTCAAAGCTTACGTATGTAGAGGTTTTTCTTGTTTTATTATACTCAAAGATGAATTTTATTGCATAACTTTGTGATGCTCTTTCCTCACTTTTCACATACGAAGCATGGCTGATTGAAAGATGAGTATACCTATATGCTGCTTCTCCTCAGCTGCTGTTATTAGCAACCTTAATCAGAAAAGAAAACCAACATGAAGCCAAAAGAAATGTGCCAGCTGAGCTCCAGCCTACTGATATTCAACCTTACTTTTCAGTAACAGCAAGGTACAGCCTTAATTCTAGAATTCATATCAGTGCAAAGGACCTGCAGACAGCTGCCAGCCCCTGCTCTTTTAGATGGAGACCCTCTGTGTTGGGATAGATTTCCCACAATGTTTTCTCCTCACTTTGGATACTAAAATAAATGACCTTAGTTACAGCAAGCACTGCATTCTTTTCCAAGAACTCCAACACTGCGTTGCAAACCTGAACTTCACTGTGTCTGAAAATAAAAAACCAGAAAGGATTGCTTAAGGTTATAGTCTCAGTAATGACGACATAATACAAAGCCCTCTGAAGCCAACTTATTTTACCAGTGACACTTACTTTCCTCTTTCCTGTTTTGCAACTAAGATGTTATATCTTTGAATTTTCACCTTATGGTAAGTAAATGCATATAAAATCTAAACTAACTAAAAACTAAGCTCTAATGTAAACTGAAATATAAACTCTATTTTCATAAAGCCTAGGGAAAAAACACCACAATTTTCACATCCAGCCATTTAGCCATCAGCTGGATGGCCTTTATACAAGAGCATAAAAAGGCAAGGAATTGGACTAAGCAGTAAACTAACAGTTTTCTCAGGTTTTTTCTGAAAGGTAAAATCTAAAAACTTCCAAAGTCCTTGTTTCCCTTCTTGCAGATTAAAAAAAAGTCAGAGAGATTCTTGCTACATTTAGAGGATGGTTCAACATTCTGAACGTGTTTTCTGAACATCCCTTTACTAGAAATTTGGAAGATCCTATCAAGTAAAAAATCCTTTAAGCCTATATTTCAGTTTGCAGCTATAAATTCTGTACTTAATGCTGGTGAAAAGAAAAAAAACAACAAAAAAAATACATTTGATAACATTGTAATTAACAGCAATAAATTACAGTGGAGTAAGCTGAATAAGATTTATTCCACTACAAACAATGGTGTAGAGAATGGACTTAAAAATAGCAATTATGCTCTACAAGAGGTCTAAACAGCTGAAATACTAAGGTGAGAAAGATTACCTTAAGGATTAGTGCATTCAGCTAACTTGTAAGAAAAACAAAGAAGCAGTCACCGACGGAAAAATCTGATTTTAGCCTCTGAAGACTATCACTGGATATATGCTGGATAAAATCCAGTATAATCAACACACAAACATATGATAAAATTATGGGAAAAGGAGATAAAAATAGCAGTAGGTAAGTTCATATGTCTGCTGCTGATTCTTCATTTTCATCACTGACACCTGAAAGAGAACTGCTTGAACAACTCCTGCCTTTAGAGGCTTCAGACTTGTATTATATGCAAATAGGATTGTTTAAAAATTCCCAGAAATCATTAATAAACTTTCACAAAGACAATGTTGAAAATCTCAGAGGGAAATGATGCTGCATATCTGAATACATGATTAAAAAATTACTTTTTATTACTATTAGGACAACGGGCTACCAGCTACTACCACATTCAGCAGTTTTTCAGAAAATATAATTCAGAAAATTATGATGTACACACAATTGTGACAAAACATCAAGCGACTCCTCAGTCGAATGGAAAATGCAACAGGTTTCCCATGAAACCTGGATATTTTTCCAGACCATCACTGCTGAATTCAAGTGACAAATCCTTGCTCATCCAATCTACATGTTGCCTTGACAAGAAAAAACTCTTCTGGTAGTAGAGTTTATTTGAAAACACAAAACTGAGGGTGGGATTTACATGGTAAATGATTATGCTTTTACCATTGCAGAAAATATATGTATGTACACAAAGTACTTTTTAGCTCATACACACTATATACAGGTATGCAGACATATGTATGGCAGAAAAATTGGGCTTTCCTAAATCCCAACTTGATGCCTGTTCCTGAATGTACCTAGGACTGGCAGCCTATGGCATGCATGCAAAAGGCAAACTAGCAGATCTTAAATGTAAGAGGGTAAAAAGCTCAGCTTTACAAGGTTTTAAAGAGGCACCCTGCAAACAGTAGCTAATAGCTCCAAATTCATCTGTGCTGCAAAGAGAGGCGAGGTACTACGTATCACATGCAAATTAGGGGAATAATAGATGACAATGTCTTCTGCAGGGTTAATTATGTGGACCTGATAATTGTCTGGAGTCTTCCACATCGCCCTACTATGTATGTTTCCTGTCCACACCTGAACAAAAAAATCACTGCCATCTTCTCCCACTGGAAACTTCAGAATTTTGACTGCAGGTTTCAGTGGAAGTGGCACACAGATGCCTTGGACTCTTGGCTCCTATTTTCAGCTGCATTCACTTCACCTCATATTTGTATATCACGTGTTTGACTAAATACAGGAACATTTTTCTTATTAATAAAAAGAAATAAAAGAATAACTTGGTTAATCTTTTCCTAACCTTCCTCAGTATATATTTAAAACACAACGATGCAAACATCACAAAATAAGGTTAAAAAAAAAAAAAAAAAAAAAAAAAAAAAAAAAAAAAAAAAAAAAAAAAAAAAAAAAAAAAAAAAAAGGAAAAGAAGCAAAAGACTAAGCTTCCATGAACTTTAGACACACGAAGGCTGAGTAAACCTTTTGGAGAAGTTGCAAAAACTTTCCTAATTTACAGTAAATAAGCTGCTTAAAGAAATAAGTCTAGTAAGAGCACTATGTAATACTAAAGCAAATGCCTGTCCTTAGAACTAAACAATCCATGATTTTCTTCATGATCAGATCTACTACCTCATAAAACACTATGTCACTAAATGAAAAAAGATAAAAAAACTGCATTTCTTTCAAATAATTACATTTAAAATTAACTATTATTTTCAACAGAGAGACAATAATCAAATATAATAAAAGCCAGGGCATTTGCCACCAGGAATAATTGTGTTTCACAGGATAAATGTTACTTCTCATTCTATTCACGGTAATCATTAGAAAAAGCATAGTGAATGGTCAATAACATGAGGCAATTTAAATTGCATTTGTTCCTTAAACATTCACTTTTTTTTCACTTGCCCACTACGTGGCAAGAACTCTTCAGTAATTAATTTATAAACTTTATTGTTTATTGTCTATTGTATATTTTATTGTTTATTTTATTGTCTATTTATTGTTTATTTTATTAAAGACAATATTGTCTTTATTGTCTATTTTAACATTTCATTTATAAAGAGTTTTTTTATTCATGAAAGTAGCATTGTAGCTTCTTTTCATCGAAGGTAACTTTATTTTAGAACTGTCCCACACCAGGGGAAGATGGACTGCCTGGGATAGAAAAAAGGACTTTATTTGCAAAATCATTTGTGATAGATTATACTAATGCTGCAAGCTACACAACTTTAATTTTCTTTGAAAATAAACATAGAGAAATAAAACATCACCTATAGAAGTAAGCACAATAAGCATGTCTGCATACACACAGGCCAACATATTATTTGGTACAACTCTCAGATTTGGCAGCAGCTACTTTTGTTGAATATATCTTTTAAATAATTATAACCTAGTTCTGTCATGGAGGTGTGAGCTTAACTTTAAATAGATGTTTAACAGTAAACATTTCCAATATCTCTAGCATGCTTGAGGTCTGGACATCGTGGGGTCCTGTAACTTCAAGTTTATTGCAGAGTGGAACCTTTGTAAATAAATAGTTATTATTTTCATTAACATAAACCATATAGTGTACAGTCAGCTGAAGAGTAGTACTCTCCGATTTTGGAACTGTCAGTGCTCAATGCATCGATGGTTTGAGGTTGTCAAGCCCTCAAACAGCACATCACCAGCGCCCTAAAATTTTTTCCTAGATAAACGTCTGAATCTGAGTGCCCAGGCTAAAAAGAGTTCTCACCTCTCTCCGTACAAGGTAACTACCCCTGCAACAGAAGCAAGAGAGGGGACCTCTCAAGGGGCAGCGAGGTGTAGTCATATCTGCTGAGTTTGCTGGGCTGGCATTCCCTCCAGTGCCTTCAGCCCCTAGACCAAGGCCTTCCAGAGCTTGCCTGTCAAAACTCCAGCAAAATCCCTGCCTGATGCTAGGGCTCTTCCACATGTGGCCTACTGGATTTTCAGTGTGTGAAGTCTTCTGCTAGTTGACCTAGTTTTTTTCTATACTAAAAAGATGAATTAGTCCCTGCTTTGTAGTTCTGTTATCTGCTCCTGAGTCTTTGGACAAAAGAACACAATCACGTTTCTGAACACAGTCGATAAGGTAGTTTCCTTAGCTAAACAGAAATAAAACTGTATGCAGAGATGTACTGACAGCATTTTTGTCCAGTTGAAGACACCTGGTTTTCATCTTAAATTCTTGCTTCCCACACTTGTTTTGTTATCCTCAGAACCTATGTTGCAACCTGACTTTCCTGGCCTGCTCCTCCTCCACCTAAGCAGCCTTCTCCTTCTCACACTTGACTTGAGAAGTCCTTCCTTTGCAAGGCGGGCTCAGCATAGGGGTGTTTTCTCTTTTCCCTTTCCTACTGTTGTTTTGAGATGCGTATATGACAGGGCGCACGTGATGGTAGAGACTCTCAGCCCAACGAGTTCCTGCTCTTTTGCTAAGGAACCAGGTGACTTTTTTATTATTTTTTTTTCCATTTTTTTTTTTTTCTGCCACTTTGACCCTGAATTTTTGTTGCCATGCTCAGCTGGCAAGGACATCTTATTTCTCTTACCTTATGTGGCTTTTCATAGCCTGCAAGTTCATCACAGATCAGAAGAACACATGAGAAAGAAAACCAACTCTGCCCCAAAATATAAAGCAAAATAAGTGACACACAGTTCACATTAAGTGACACACCAGGGCTACCAGATAGCATAGCAAGTTTTGGTTCTGAGGTGGTCTTAGTAATCACTAAAGTTTCAGTAGGAATATTTTGCTTCACCTGTGGGACCTGAATGATTACTTGAGAGTATAGAAGAACTGCATTCTACTGAAAAAAACTTGAACAAGTCACCAGTATATCCCTGGCAAAGAATTTTCTGAGATGCTGCCACAAACTTATCTGGCAAGAGGTCCAATCTCTACGAGCTCCATACCTCCACACTCCTCCACACTATTTCAGCATAATTTTTTTCCTTCTGCTCTCCCATCCTCAGCTCAAAGTAACAAAGGACAATAGGGAATTCAGCTGCATCCTCCCTCTCACTTTACATGAATCCTTTAGCCAGTAAGGAGAGATGCTGTAATACTTGCTCCTAAGTCTTCCTGCCTTTCCGTGCTGTATGGAAGGCAAATTAATATGTAACAGTTAAAGAGAAGGTGGGCTTTTATTTCCACAGTCAGAGAAGTGTATTTACTTCTTAATCTTCATTTTATTGACTATATAAGTACAGATCTCATCTATCTGAGCTCTAGAGATAGAAAAGCTGGAGAGAAAGAAGCATCTAACATTAAAAAGCAATACTGCTTTAAAATAAAGGAAAAAAAAAGAATTCAAACACAGAATTCCAAAGAATCTGAACGAAGATAAATTCTACACAAGCAAACTCCAGTTTACAGACTGCTTATTTACAAAGCCCACTGTCTGACCATTTACCCTGGAACAGTTGTTACTTGCATAGTAATCAAGACCACGCTTACTACAGCTGTTGCAGAGTGAATGAACCCTCTTCTCAGCTAAACAATGAAAGGGTTCAGCCAAAACAGTCATCTAAGAAGGCACCAAGCAGTAGAGACTATGTGAGGTCTGGGGAGAGAAGCTGACAGCTTGGCAGCCAACTAGGCAGCCAAAATTTCCTGAGCAGAAAAGCCACAGAAACCCCAAAGGGCTTTTCTACATATGCAGTTGTTTCTGATTATCTTCATAAGGTTTACATGCTAAATCCACTAGGTTACACTGAATTTCCAAGCTAAACTGGTTATGCACAAGGTACAGGCTTTGGAATAAGCATGTCCACACTTGAATTTTTGGGGGAATTTTGTAACCCTTTAGCAGTCCGTAGGCTTTTTAGTTTGCCCATACAGTACAGCTGCTGGTTCGACTCAAAATAACACTTTTCAATATCCATTGGCAAAGCTATCCCAGGAAATTTCTCCACGTGCGAAGACTTGGCATTGGAGCACAGTCATTACTTCATTCCCTGTCACCAACAGAAATGAAGTGTAAGAGTAATCACACTTCTATTTGAGT
This sequence comes from Empidonax traillii, assembly GCF_003031625.1. NCBI lineage: Eukaryota > Metazoa > Chordata > Aves > Passeriformes > Tyrannidae > Empidonax > Empidonax traillii. The sequence continues at coordinate 529,603 of NW_020955624.1, read as the reverse complement.
AACTCTTCCTATGAAGAGGCTCCTGCTGTCAGTTTACCAGTCACATACAGTATTTCAAGGAAATGCTGTTATCCTGGCAAAAACCTGTAACATGGCACCTGATGTGAGACTCTCTCTTTGAACCCCATTTGCAGAAGAAGATAAAGATCTTTCCTGGTAGTCTTACATATTGCAGAGAATAAGAAATATTGTGAGTCTCTTTTTTTTCAGGATTCTTTGTTGTGGTTGGTTTTTGAATTTTTTTTTTTTTTTTTTTTTTTTTTGAGGGACAGAGATTGAAGATTTGGTTTAGCTGGTTTTTTTACTGGTCTTTCAATTTGGGGGGTTTTGAGTAGCCAATGTCAAAGTAAGAACTCTAAAATAAGTTGTTTACTTTCTTGACAAGACATACGTGACAACTTCAAAAGATGACAATAACTTTGTTACTATGCTCAAGTATGCAGAAATAAATTATAAAGAAAGTGTACTCTAAAAAAAAAAACAAGTCTGTTACTCTGTGTGAACAATACAGGAGTTTTGTTTCACAAAGTTATCTTGTTTCACAGAGTTATTCAGAGTTAGAGCCCTGAACCATGCTGCTTTCAAGTTGAAATGTGAAATACCTTATAATGCCAATTGCCAAAATACAAAACACTTGTGACCTGGGTAATGAAAACACTGCAGACCAGTGTAAACATGCCGACAAATTGTGTACATCTTATAAAGCACTTCAGACATTTGGATAGAGCAACAAACCTTCATTACTCAAGTGTGTAATGAGGATAGTGAAATGCCTAGGCAAAAAAACACAAGGGCAAACAAAATTTGGAAAAATAAACTTATAAACCCCTCTTCCAACTAAAGTTCTTAAAATTCACTCCAGGTATGTGCAGATGTAATTTTAATCTTCAATTTCGGCAGACCAAAGCAATAGGGAAGTTTTGAAGAAAAGTAATGCAAGTTACAAACAGATCCAAAGAGAACTTACTGAAGAAAGAAAGCATGTTTCTATGGAACAGAAAACAAATAGATTTTTAAGCAATGGTTGATAATTGAAGAATACACACTCATATGAAAAACCACATTTGAAACAGCACAGTGCCGTGTATCGGGACCCATGCCACTCATTTAAAAAAATTACACACCTCATAGTCAAAAGTGATACAGTAGTCTTCTATCTCTAAATTTTAAAGAACTTTAAAGAAAATCTGGTCTACATTGCTTGAAAACATGACTTTAGCCTATCATTTTGAATTCACGCAAAATCAAATCCTCCATCACCCTACTACTCCCAGTGGTTAATAAAAGATCATTATCAAACTTTATTTTACCAAAAAAACTAAATTCCAATTAGGTAAAAACATTTTATCCAAAAATATATATTATATATATATCTAAATAATAACAAAAATTTCAGTTGTAAAGAATTTTTTAGTGAGGGACACAATGAGAAAGGAAATGGCAATAGAGTAACCACGAGATTCAAATAGAAGTCTGAGGGCTAATTCTTCTGCATATTTCCTAAATGCTTTTGCTCATGCAGAATGATGTTAGACTGTTCTGTATGAACCTTGATGAGCATGAAAAAACCACCCTTGCATGCTGATCTTTGAAGAGAGAACATTTGAACTTCTAACTGGGGCTTTTGCTTTTTGGGTTTTTTGTCTGATTATTTTATGAAGCTAAATAAACTGAATCTTTTGACAAACAGCTGCAGTCTTTGTCAGCAAAACAAGAAGACAACCTCCTGATAAAACACATACCTCCGTTAGGAATGACTTGGCTGTCGAAGGGTTCATTATGAGAATAGCCCGTCTCAGGGTATCCCGGTAGCGGTTCAGTTCTTCTATTCGCATAGTGGCAAAGAGCCCCGTGATCATTTTATTGATGTTGTTTTCTACTTTCTGCAATGCTACATCCATTCCCTGTTGAGATACTTTGTCTAAAAATTCTTGTATTCCACGGATATCTGGAAAAATCAGAAGGCAAACAAGATGTTAATTGGTATGTGGAAAAAAAGGACACAAATAGCTGATCAAACCATCTCACAAAAAGTGTTTTGTCAGGTAGATCCCTACAGGTTTTCACTTAATATTCACTAGATCTCTTCCTGAGCTATGCTCATTGCATTTCTTAAAGTACTAAAACAGGAGAAAGATCAGCTACTCTTCAAAAGAACCACTAGAAAACAAGCCTACAAATACTTTTAAAAACTTTCCTAATTTGGTCATTTAATCACCACAGTTTTTCCTAACCTTTCTTAAAGGACTTTCACACTGAAATCCATATAGAGTAGTGAAGCCATGGTGACCATCACATACAGTGCTTCCTTCCAGCGTGGGTTGCTGGAGGGCAGCTGAGGAGGAGAAAAGTGGGAAGGAGATTGTTTTCTTTTGTGAAATTCAAAATTGTGTTATCCACTGCCATGCTGTGTAGCTTAATGTATCTATGTGAAACTTGGGCTATTCACTCTTCAAGAAGTCCTAACGCTGTCCTAAATTTCACAGTTATTTATTTCCTTCAAAAATAAAACAGAAGACAGACGTTCAGTTGCAATGATACTGCCTGATCTCATCTGAAAGTAGCTCTGCTAGCTGAATTTAACAACTTTGCCACAGCAAAATGCGCTAGAGGAGTTTTCTGGCTCAGTCTGATTAAATCCTTCTTTAAAAATTACTTATTGATCAGTAAAATGCTAACTGTTTTCACTATCTATTTTGAAATATCTTAAACATCTACCAAACTTACATGTCCTCACATTGTTATGCTCCTTCAAGCTGGGTCAAGACTTTGAAAGGATTTTTTCCAGCACTGAATTCCACAAGAGTAAGCAAAAGTCTTGCTTGACTTTTTTCCTCTGCCCTTTTGAGAGGCTTTATCTAAAACTCCTGACTTTAAGCTTAAAATTTAAAATCATTCAATGACTTCACAAGTCAGATCAGGGTCTCCTGGACCTCAGGAAAATCCCTTCTGCCTCACTGAGTCCTCACTATCTGACCTCTACTCACCACTGCAGTTTCTATCTTTTTTCTGGAGCTAAGCCACTGGTTCCCTAATGTGACTCCTCTCTCCGGCAGTCACTCTGACCTGCTGTCCCAGAGGACACTCAGCAGGACATCCTTCCTTCCCTCCTGGCATGCAAGCCTCCTGCACACCCTGATCTCATTTAAGGGAACAAGACACAGCTTTAGAGTCAACACAACAGACACTATGTGACAGAGACATTATGGGGAAAAAAAATAGAGGAAAAGGAAACCAGTACCCAACATAAACATGAATTTCGGAAGAAACATTTATTTGAAAATAAAGGTTCCTCAGATTTTGGAGGATATTTGTGGTTAAAATCACCAGAAAATATTTCTCACATTAGGATGCTAAATCTGGTCTCTCCTAGGTGCATAGTCTTAGATCCAATCTCTACTCTACTTCCCTCCTTCATCCCTGGTGCTCCATGAGTTCTTTATCCTAATCACTCATTTTCCAGGTGAATAGTCAGACTTGAAGATACAGGCTGATTATGTGTCTTTCTTCATGAAACCTCTCACAGTTGAGTAAACTTCCAATTAGACTTTTGCAACTGCTTAGCTACTCAGATCTTTCATCCTGACAACAGGAAGACCTATTGTCTTCCCCTACTCCCTTGCCCTTCTTATGGAGGGTGCAAAGTTGGGGAAATTCTATTTAATCCTAGCATACATACTGCTGGAAGTACCTTAGATACAGTTCACACATGATGCAAGAGGACAGCAAAAGGCTGGAAAATCAGACTGAAAGCAGACTGGAAGGATGCCTAAGCACGTCAGACTCTAAGCCCTGGAAGAGATGTTAAATAAATAGTCATAAAGTCCACTAGGAAAGGGTTCTTGGCTGGCCTTTAACGTGGTCTGTTTTCAGGTGATACAAGTGACACCGTGCTGGCACATTGTGATAGCAGCTGAGGGTAACTCTATGACAAGCCACAGGAAACAGTGGGGCATATAACTGTTTACCAGGATCCTGTTAGCTACATTTTAATAGGGGTACACTGACAGGTGACAGCTTTCAGAGGAACTGAAGCAAAGACCAGAGCAAATAATGAAAATCACTTATTTGGAGACAAAGTTGTGAGAAAGTCTAAAATTTCCCTCCAAAACTGCCTAGACCCCAGCACCCTCCATAGCTGTGGTCAGTCCTGAGGCCAACATGCCTGGGCTGAAGGGGAGAATTACGTGACTCCCCACACAGTAAAGCACCAGCTACATGACAGATACACGTGTGTGAGACACCCTTGAGAAGATTATGGAGATGTCAGATGTGGATTTAATGTGGGAACTACAATGGTGAAAGTGTAAGATCAGTGTGACTTAGGTGCAGCTAATGGCCACAGCAGACAGACACTAAATGGTCCAAAGGGAGCCTAGGAGGAATAATCCAGCATCCAGACCTGATGGACCTTCAGGGAAAAGCTGGAAATACCTGAGATAGGAATCTTTATGCTGACATTGTTGGAAAAACTGTACCAAAATCCAAGCATTCCTCTTTTCCAATCCTAGGGAATACTTCTTTTACTGAGCTATACATTTGGGGATTTGATGGGGTCCAACATACCCCAAAGTTTAAGGGTTCTGAAAAACATAGGTGATTTTAGCATTTTACTTCAGGTTATGGCAATATAAAATAGAGAAGTTCTGGGTTGCACAAAAATCCAGCAGCCCTATGAGGAAGATCACATTCACACTGCTTATTTTTGGCCACAAACAGTAGCATAAGGAAAACAAAGTTTGGTCTGCACAGTGGACAAAATTTGCTGCCTGCATAACCAGCAGATATGTACTAAGTAGAGAATATTACAGACAACCATCCTCCTCCAACACCAGAATCCATGAGAGATGCTTCAAATTATGAAGAAGTAGTCATGCAATAGCTTACAATCAAACAGTACACAAAAACAATTGAACAGAGTTAGTCCAAGAAGTCAGACTGTCACAATCAGAAAGCTGGGTCTCCTGTCTAGACCTCTAAAATACCATGAACTGGAAAGAAATGGTATTTTAGACGTTTAGGCTACTTTAGACATTCATCACCAAAACCTCATTCTCTAGACACTGCCAAAATATCAGTATTACTAAACACTCATAGGATAGTTTAACCATGAATAAAATACATGCATACCCTAAAAATAAAGTTCCATAAGAGAATCAGATACTAATTACAGCTTCTATTTAATATCTAAATCAGGAAAATTAGATTCAGTCTAATCAGAGATGTTAGAATTTTTCTGGCACTTTAAATACCAACAAGATTATTTGAAGTGCTACAAATATGCTTAGTTTTATGCAATGATAAAATAACTTCTTTCTACTTTAACCCCTTCATTCTAAAGTTCCTGAAGCTCACTCACTGAGGATAACTGAGCATGAAGATAAATTAAATAAAAATATGGGTAAAACTGACCAGTTGAAGTCAAGATTACTGAAACACAAGGAACACATGGAGATGGTATCTAGATACACTTTTAAACTACCAGGGAGAAAACTTACTCAGTCTAGGAAAACCTTTTTAAAAACTCAAATTCTATTTCATAAATCCATATATTCTTCTCTGACACCAGAACAAAGTAAGCAGGAGCCGCCAAATGAGGACCTTTTTCAAAACAAGAACAATTTCTTTTGACTTGAATTTATAAACCCACTGCAGTTATTGACTGATACTCTCCATAATTGGTGCTGACCCGGAAGCCAGATTATGGGATCAAATGGCTCTCCTTGCCATGAATATCTCAGAATACAAAAAAATGAAACAATTATATTGAAACCTCACTAAATGATGGGACAAAAGGGTCAGAGGTCCAGTATTACTCTACAGCTCTACATTTATTAGGTGACCATGCCAACAGTATTGTATCTGTAATATACTTTGAGGAAAACACTACTGTCCTAATGGTAAAGATACCAAACCAGGATTCATAAAACTTCTTGACTACTTCTGTCTTTGGCATTGATACAACACAAAAATATGGGCAGGAAATAAATATAGACTCTGCTTACACCTCAACTTACCCAGTGCAAGAATAGAGATATTGGTGATGCTCACCTGCTGCTATGAAACAGAAGAGAACACATAAAAACACCCTGCAATTCAAATGCTATTTAAATCATGATGGTACTTCCAATATTTCAGGAGCAAGTCACGAGCAATGATCATATTCAAAGCGTATGCCAAAGAACAGATGCTGCCACTGAATGGGCAGCATTATCTCTCCTGCGTGGATTGTCTGAAAGTGGCACATATCCACACTGAACTGTGGAATCATCTTTCTAATAGATAAATTCCTTCTGCAGAAAAATCTGGCAAGCAACCTGTGGCACAGATGGCTTTGCTGCAGAGACACAGGACTGTTCGTGTCTGGAACACAGGTGTTTCTTGCCCTGAATTTGCTAGCCAACCTGTTGCCCAGCCAGAAGTCCCATTTCTATTTTCTATTTAGATCAGATGAGTCACAGTTATTGCCAGAAATGCAGAAGAGTTTCCCATTATCACCAGTATTGATTATCCTCCTTAGTGATGAAAGCCCAAGTTACCACATAAATGCAGACCAATGCTAAAGCTACAGTTGCTATCTCCTCTTCCAGCTCAGTGTCACTACAGTGTTATATTTCCTGTTTTTTCACTGTAAGCCATCACTTCCAGTGTATACATGTATGCACAAAACCAGAATATCCCTCTGCAGTCAGCATCACCTATAGGGTTAAACCAGGCTGGAAATCTAAAAGAAACATTACCAAACATTCTCTTTAGAACCAAAACTGTGTTCAATTTAAGAGATTGTGAGGGTGGCCTGGAAACACTAATAAAAAAAGAACAAGGCATACAAAATTTATCCGGGGCTCTGCTGGAAATTAACTTCCCTTTAAATCCATACATAACCATGCCACCACAAGGCAGAGGTCTATAGGAAGGTCTTATGGTCTGCACCACTGCTGCGCAGAAGGGCCAACACTTGGCACACCAGATGCAGGTACTCAGCATAACACTACTCAAGCTGAGATCTGAATTCAGGTGGCAGCTTCACAAAACGTCATTACTGTGTCAGTTGCTATGGACTCTGACCTAAGAGAGAATTTAGGAGATGAAGTATAAGTCAAATTAAGCATAAGCACCTAAACTCACATACCATCTTTACATTTGATAGTGAAAAAAGCACAAGAAGCAGGTATCCTAAATGCTGTTGCAGAGCATACTCAGAGAAGAGTGCCCTTCACAGACTACACATCTAAATCTTTTTATATTACCAACCTGGAAGGAGCACTCAGACCTCACCTAACATAAAGAGTAAGCACCATTTAATAGAAAGTTTAGCAGGTGTGTGGCAGAAAAGTCACACAGTCAGGTGATAGCAAAAAGGAGCCGGTATTTTCAGGAGATTAGGACAACTTGAAATCTGCAGCTTTCTTCCACACCACATTACATGAGAAATTGTGTCTTTCCTTTCTTTTCATTAAGGTTTCTACACTGTATAGTAGAAAAAGATTCCTGACTTTCATTACATGATCTTAACATTTAAAAAAAGTCAAATGTGGAAAGGGACCTGGGAGTTCTGGTCAATGACAAGTTGAATATGAGTCAACAGTGCCCTGGCAGCCAGGAGGGCCAACCATGTCCTGGGGGCACCAGGCAAAGCATCGCCAGGTGGCTGAGGGAGGTGATTGCCCTGCTCTGCTCTGCACTGGTGTGGCCTTCTCCGAGCAGTTTTGGGTGTCACCATATAAGAAAGAAATAAAGCTATTAAAGAGCATACAAAGGAAGGCTACAAAGAAGGTGAAGGGCCTTGAGGGGAAGCCATACAAAGATTGGCTCAGGTCACTTGGTTTGTTCACCCTGGAGAAGAGGAGATTGAGGGGAGACCTCATTGCAGTCTATAGCTTCCTTACAAGGGGAAGCGGAGATGCGAGTACTGATGTCTTCTCTCTCGTGACCAGTGACAGCATGAAGCTGTGTCAGGGGAGGTTTAGTTTAGATATTAGGAAAAGGTTCTTCATCCAGAGGGTTATTGGGTACTGGAACAGGCTCCTCAGGGAAGGGGTCACAGCACCAAGACTACCAGAATTCAAGCAGTGTTTGGACAGCACTCTCAGGCACATGGTGGGATTTTCTGGGCTGTACTGTGAGAGGCCAGGAGTTGGACTTTCATTACCCTTGTGGATCCCCCTCAACTCAGGATATTCTATGATTCCTCCACAAAAGGTTTCTGGATCACAAGGTCAGATGCTTGTCTCATTTCTTTGTTCCCTCTGACCACACATAATTTTCCTTTGTCATCTCTGTGTCTATATGGGGGGAGCAGGTCCCCTAATCCATCTTGGGGAAAGTCTAATGATCAGGACATCCTGGACATCAGGACATATGCTGGGTTTCAGGTATTTCATATCAGGATGCATATGCAGTGAAGATTTTAAAAGCCATACAAAATGAACAACAGATAATAAACTTACATGCTAAGTACCTCTTATACCCTTATTAAAAATGAGAAATCTCCAAGTAGATGTAAAGTTCCTAAAAAAAAGTCAGATCACAATATAATCAGGAGAAGAGAAAGATGGCACTATTCACTAATGCTAATAAATCAAGCTATTCACCTCTATCATTATATTCCACCTAAATTACAAGGCACTCACTCTGCACTTTTCTTATCTCAAACCTGGTTTGTCATTAGCTCATCCTTCCTCTGATGCCATTTTAGATTTGAGAACATTTTCCTCAGAGTATCTAGCTGATAAATACCAACTGATTCAGCTGTGGTAGCAAAGGTGAATGCACTGCCATAAATATTCACTGGTTGATTTACACAAAGGACCATTTTATTTGTACAGTTGATGAGAAAATCCATTGTATAACAAATAGCACTTCAAATTCTTATCAAGATAGCTTTACAAGTCTAGCACAGTGATTCTTCCTTACACAATGATGGCTAACATGACAGCAACTATTAACTGGGGGAATGCACTGTACACAAGGCAGATGAGCAGCTTCAGCTGGACTCCGTTGGTGCCACTGCTCTGTATGAAGACTTGAGCAAAGTGTTTGCATTCCTGTGCACATGTTGATGTATATTAAAATGGTTAAGATCTAGACTGAGGAAAACAACAATTTAGCATGATGATTCAATAATAGTCCTTCATTTTACTTTCACAGCAGTGGGATTCCCTCTCATTAGTCAGCTTACATGTCATTTGGTGAACTTCCAAATTAAAACTAACAAAAAACAAAACAAAACCAAAACAAAAAAAACAAACCACAAAAAAAACAACTTCATAGCTCTTTCATATTGTCATTTGGGGACTGAGAGGGACCAGTTACCGGAGCTATTTCATCTGGATAATCCAGCTTTAGAGAATATATCAGTAGTTAAAACTCATTAGAAGTAAATCAAGTTCAAAAGTTTAATTATATATGAAATCTCATATTACCAAAATTTCTGGAACCTAACAAGTGGGGATGGTATTTCTTTGGGGAAACTGGAAAATTCGTAAATAGTAAGAATGACTGAGTTCTTGTCCCATTTTTGCAATTTTCAAAAATTTCACACATAAAAAAAAAGACAACAAATTTCCTCAAATTTCTTAGTATCAGAAAAAAGCATCAGAAAAAGAAAAAATATATCTGCATACTTTTTTTTTTCTTTTGGAAGATATTTACATTTCAAACCGTTATGTTGTCTGATATGAACTATTTTGGCACTAATGCAATGTCTTTTTAATCCTTGTTTTAAAGGTTAATTGAAATATCATTTACATTAACTACTTTCTGTTTCATACCATACATCAATTATTAGAAATTATCCTGTAAATAAGCAAATCAATACACATAGTCCCAAGTATCTGAATCAATGTTGAGGGAGATATATCAACATTGCAGTTTTCAAATCCTACTAGACTTCAGTTTCTAACCTTACTGCTGATTGGTACAAGACGTTTCCCTTGAGTTTCTTTTTTTTTTTTTTTTTTTTTTTTTTTTTTTTTTTTTTTTTTTTTTTTTTTTTTTTTTTTTTTTGATGGAAAGAAAAAGGGAAAAAAGCACAGGATAAAAAAGATAAATAAAAATGAAGCTACAACTAATCCTTCACAGTATCAGCTGTTACCTTTGCTTCTCAAAAATAGAAAAGAAGTCAGATTATTATCACCCCTCAGTCATGGAGGCTGACATGGAACTATATTCTATAATCAGGTACTTTTGACTGTGTAATCTGCTTTCTACTTCTTCATCCAATTTCCTTTTGACTACAGTTTTCATTAGAGATTTTCAAAAGGCTTCTAGGAGTTGTCCTAGAGTAAAACAGCTTCTTGAAAAGAAATAAATTTTCCCTGCCTAGTACCTTCAAATCATGCCAAACTTGAAAAATTATACTTAAATCCTATACAATTCTTCAACAGATATATATATATATATATCTATACTATATTCTGTTTGTATGACACACCAACTCTTCTTTAGGTCACTACTGCTCCCTGTTGGTTGCCATAAGCAACCTTTCGAAGCAGGTGGGGTAAGGAACAGCAAGTCTGTTCTTGCAGACTTCGTGGTAATAAACTAAGTGTGACTACATGACAGTCTGAGAAAGTTGGGGCTCTTCAACCTGGAGAAGAAAAGGTTGAATGGGGACCTCACAGGAACCTTCCCATTATCTGAAGGGAGCTCACAAGGAAGCTGGAAAGGGACTCTTCGTCAGAAACTGTAGTGACAGGACAAGGAGTAGTTGGTTCAAAATGAAAGAGGAAAAATTTAGGTTGGATATACAGAAGACATTCTTTACTATAATGGTGGAGAGGCACTGGCACAGGGTGCCCAGAGAAGCTGTAAATGCTCCATCCCTGGAAGTGTTCAAGGTCAGGCTGGATGGAGCTCTGAGCAACCTGGTCTAGTGGGAGCTGGCAGGGGCATTGGAACTAGATTATCATTAATGTCCCTTCAAACCCAAACCATTTTATGATTCCATTCTACAACTGAATATGTGTCATAAATTCTCTTAAGACAAATTGTTCTCTGACTGTGCATCAGTCACTTCCTAAATTACATTTTTCAGCTGATTACAAGTTTACAATATAGAAACAAGAATATTTTATGAGTGAACTAGGCCTGTGAAGAACATAACCTACAAAACTAAGATTTATGAATTCTTCTTTTTCCTGTCTTTCTGCTTCATCTCTTTCTTGACTGGTTAAAACTCCAAGAGAGAAGTTTTCTTTTCAATTTATGATCCTACCTGACATTTACAGTGTTATCATAACTAATTCATCCCTTTTATTTTCAATGGTGATATAATTTCTTCCAAATGCAAAAAGTACTTTGTAAAATTGCTTCCTCACTTGATTACTGTTCAATTATTTAGCTGTCAAAATACCAATTTAAAAAGTAAATTTTGATACTTCTCAGAAGATGAAACTGTGCTGAGAGTTGAAAAATATATAGCAAACAGTAGTAGATATCAGAACAAACTTAATGAATTCAAATATTTTTTAAAAAAATCACTTTTCTTCTGATGCTTGCATGATTGCATGTACAAATGCAATCTTGTACCTCTGCAAAACCTCAAGATAGCACCTCATTAACAGTTTACTGACTACACAGATAATATGGGAACACCTACAGTTTTATTTTGACCTCAGCTTACTAACACACCATAGACTTGTCAGACCAAGCCTTTGATTGCTTTATCCATTCCATCCTTAAAGACTGCAACATAAGGGAGTCACAAACATTCTCTTGCCTTTCTAAATATTCGCTTATAGCTCCTGGAATATGTTTCTTCAACCATTATGTAGCTGAAAAGGAGAAGCATGTCCATTGTTCCACTGGAGAAATTTTATAGAATAATTCGTAAATTATCTCAGAAGTTGAATAATTTTAGGGTCAACCAAAATATATACTCAATTTCCAGTGGTAATGTCAATCAGCAAAAGCAAGTTGTTACAGAAGTTCTCACAAACAGCTGCTAACTTGCAATATAATAAGCTAACACAGTAAAGTTACACAGATGAAAAATACATGTGCCTTTCCTTATCTGAATGACATAATAAATACTAATGGGGAAAAAAAGTTCAATGATAAGCTTGAATTAATTATATGTTTATTGACGCACAGTGAAGTAAATGAGTATGGGAAGTTGGCAAAGAGCCAGATGAGTAATAAACAGTTTTAAGACTGTCTGGAGACAGACTTGAGAATATTATAGTCATCAGGCAGCTGAAAACAGCCTCAGGGTAATTATAACCATTTGCAATCGATTAAAGAGAACACGATTCTTTTATGAGCCTTTATCAAACTTGCATTAAAACTTTAAATGATTTGAAAATGTTATGGTTTCAAGCCCATCTATGCCAGTGGTCATCATATATTTATTTCTGGAAAATATGTGTGCAGTAAAGTGTCAACAGGATTACTTACTCTATACGGGTTTTGAACAAAATGCTAGAAATCCAGGGCCCGTATGTACAGATGGGCATCATCTCAGAATATCACTTCTCTTAGAGTATAAGAGGTAGCCTCCAGGTATAATCCCCTTTTTTCGTGGTATTTTTAAAGAACAGCACTCCAATTCTATAGCATTAAAATCAATTTGTTTGAAAACCACCATCTTGCTGGGGTAGGGATGGGAATAATGTCACCGCTCTCCTCCTTGAGATTCTATTTTGTTTTGTGTCTTTCTCCAACATCTCTCAGATTGAGCTTGACATATCTTTTTAGAGACCAGGTAACTCATACCACTGTCTCCGTCCTTTCCTGACGCAGAAATAATTGGAAACCCTGTATAGGATGGATCACAGAATATTCTCAGTTGGAAGGGACCCACAAGCATCATCAAGTCCAACTCATAAGTGAATGGCCTCTACGGGGATCAAACCCACAACCTTGGCATTATTAGCACTGTGCTCTAACCAATCACTGCCAGCACAACCACACCCTCTGCATCCGCCTCTCAGAAGGAGCAAGAGGGCAGATCCGTGAGGAAGGTTCTTCAAGACAGATGCCCAATAAACTCTTTCTTACTGCTAAGCTCCCTTCCATTCCAGCCAAGTCTTCTCAATTACTTCGTCAACCTCTCTTTGCCATGGGAATGCCTCCTTTAGCCTCACAGAACAAAACCCCCTCTTAGCCTTCATGGTTGCTTTGTTTCTCTTCTTTACAAAGGTTAAAATTAAATTACCACCTAAGGGAATGGCAAATATCCATTGCCAAATGTCCATATTATAAGTAGGAAGGTCAAAAAAAGGTAAGAAAAGATATCTTAGTCCTGGAATCAGTAAATATTGCATAAATCTCCAGTGATGAGTGCATATCAAAGACACACTGGGATGAAAGACATAGAGTTAAGGCCAGAAATTTGGACAGAGAAGAAGGGTTAAGAAATTATTTCTTAATATAAAATACATAAGGGCTTAAATATGTTACTATCACTATAAAATAGAATAGGGATTAAGATAAAGTTAATTCTCAAGAAAAAAATTCCCTCAACCTTTCAAGAGAAAACGTGCAGAATCTTTCTATCTGCTTTAGAAGCAACAAAACATGAAAAATAAATGTTTTCAAACAGCTAGACTTTCTGTCTTTCATCTTAGAAATGCAGAGATACCTACAACGTAAATTGCACAAAATTCACAGCTATGTTCTTGCAATGATTGACTGGTTTCTTCATAAAGAATTTACTACTACAGAAAAGTATGTACATATTCCTGGAAAACAGGGTGAACTGTAAACTGCCTGAAGAGTAAAACATGAATTACAAAAGCTTGTCCCTTGTTGATACATCACAGAGATAAAAACCAACAATATGCTGGGATTCTAGGTCAATCACACTGCTTATATAGCCTGGGCTTACAAATTCCAAGCACAAATTACTATTTCATTCTGTGATTAATGTGCAAGGGTCTTCTTCATGTTAATTTTTAGGGACTAACCATTGTCAAGTGCCAGTCTGTGGATGAGGCAGGATTTGCTGTTTCAACCTGCATTTTGCTTGCTTTGAACTTGAAACCCTAAAGGTGTAAACCTGGCAAAGCTTGCTCAAAATGTTTACAGATGTCAGTCTCTTTACAAATCTAAACTTTGCAATTTCCAATGGTATAAATTATACACTTATAGTGTCCAGTCTGAAAATGCCTTCACTGAAAGGGTGCTGATGGTCCTAACGATGAGTTCTGAGACGTAGTGGAGGAACTTCCCACTCTCTATATCTGCTTGTAAGGAGATGCACAGATATATTCTGCACAGTGATCCTACAGATTGAGCTGAGCAGTCAAGAATGAAATGAGTAGGAGCTAATTTGGCTGCTTAAATGAAGTAAATTTGGCTCGCACATAGTGTGTGGATAGTAATTTTAATAGCACTTTGAGAAAGGCATCAGTCTACCGCATAATTTTTCTGCATTTTGTGCCACCTACTCTTTAACTCTGCAAGAAAACTGTCTTTAATGGCATCTGAAGAAGTGCAGAAGTGTTCTTGAATGCTTTTAATTTCCTCATATTAAATTTTCTTAAACAAAAATCAGATTTCATATCCTGGGCAGGCCTTAACTTGTTTTACCTGAAGGAACAAAACACATATTGCGAGGGAACTAACTTCACTGGGAGTTTGATCTAGGTCATCCCAGCAGAGAGCAATGATGGGGGAAAAGAAAGTTCATTCTGATTTTCAGAAGTTCATCTGAATTTATACACTAAAGGTAAAGATACAGTTGTAGTAAACAAAATACAAACAAACATTACCTAAGCCTGCTCAAGTTCCTTTTTCTCACATTCTCACTCATTAATTGTTACTATGCGTTAGCCTTACATTCGCTACTGGCAAGGCTCTACCACTGGCAGAAGACTATGGCTTTACTAAAGTCTTTACTCAGATTAACTAAGTCAACAGTAGTAAAAGATTTTTTTTACTATTATCAAGGTGTCTTTTGCTCTGCATTATAATAGTCAGCTTACCTACAATTTTACTTGGAAAAGAAATCAATTAAAAACCTAGATGTCAATTATTTCAGAAATGCATTTCTACCTCATTTCTTCAGCACCAAGATGGTTACGACAATGGAGGAACTGCTTCCTTCAAAGACTTAACTTTTTTTGTTGCTAAAGAACCTTTAAGAACATTTAGAAAGTAGTATAGTAGTGTTAAAATGTTAAAACTGAATATACTCACCTACTTTATTCAGAATAAGAATTTGAGGGTTTTTATGGAGGATAACATTGGGGAAACTACTCTCGGGCCTGCAGAAAGACACATTTCTATTATTAAAAAAACTTCCTGATAATGACAGGAAGCCATGATAGATTGCAAGATAAAAATCAAAAGCAATTCAGTTGATAGGATTAAAAAACTATGATTGTAATAAATCGACACCTAAATGGTTGCAGCCCATATTAAAGGTGCAAGGGAAATAGTTTAGCACAGTACTTTGGACAAGATCCTGATTTTGCTTTAGGAAAATTTATTTTTAATATGAAAGGCCCATTTTCCTTCACAGAGCAAAATTATTACTGATAATAATTTCAGTAATGCAACTAAAGTATTTTGGTTTAAATCACTATACAAAATAATTTATCAGAAAAGAAGGTACTGGAATTCTCGTGGTTTCTGGAACCAGTTGGTCCATGTTTTCTAACTTACAAAAAAATGTTTTCATGTTTTCTAACTTACAAAAAAAATGGCAGCAATGAGAAAAAAAAAGAATTAATACATATCAGAATCTATATTCCATTACTCCTCAAGTGTCATTAACTGCTATGAAGACGTCACTTCAAGCTGTGATACACACCTTGAGAAGGAACGATCACCACTTACGAAAAAATACCATGAAGGCAAGAAATTGCTATTTGCACAATATCACTTTTGCAGAAGAGTGCACAAAACTTACCAATAATCTCTTCCTTACATGAAATTAATTCTAATCGAAGTATTGAACTCCTATCTACTTTAGTGTTTAATACTAAATGTTATATTAAAATGCCTAATATTCACTGCTGTAAGCAGTTAAACTGAGCAAAGCTTCCAACAAGAATTTTATTTTAGGTCTGTATGAGTTGAGAAAAAAAAATAAATCTCACACTGCAGCAGATCCCCTCAAGAAAGCTGAGCAACGGGACTAGGATCTTCCAGAGGAAATTGCAACCACCCACAGTTGCACTGACACTGGACTGAATGAACTACCCCTGGACTTCCATCTTATATCTGTATTAGCAGTATTGACTCCTTTCTAAAAGAGACACTGAAGTTGATGGTAATGTTCCCTTCCTCAGGGTCTTCGGGGGTTCTTGGGCCAACTCTTTTTTATAAAATCCAAACTGATTTTGGAATTTTTGTTTTATTTTAAAAAATATTTCATATCTACAGATCCATCTAAAGAATGGCTTTCTCAAACATCACAGAATCATAGAATATTTAGAGTTGGATGGGATTTCAGGATGTCACATTGTCCAGCCTGCTGCTCAAAGCATGGTGAATACTGAATTCAGACTTCTTAACTCTGTAATTCATTAAGAAGTGACTCCAGCTCCTCTTTTCATGCCATTTATTTCTTTGCCCCTCCCTCTGTGCAAGTTCCTCTTCTGTCAGTAGAAAACCCAAGAAGAGAAACTGTGCAGTACTAACATATGGGAAATGCTTTCAGTCTATCAATAAAATAGCAGGAAAAGTGGAGAAAGTGACATAATTTGTTACCATTTATAACAACCTGGCAAAATTGCTCTCTAGGGGATGCTACAAAAATAATGTCATCGTGTGTACAAGAAAAACTGTTGTCATAGATCAAAACCTGAGTAAAAGAATTATGAACAGGCAAAACACAGTGTCAAGCCTGATGATTTCACCTAAAACAGGGTAGTGAAGGATTTAGGGAGGCATTCCAGTACGAGCAAGAAGAGGGAATGGAGAGTCAGCAAAAAACTCTTATGGCAATGGAAGTAACTGAGAGGCCTCAGGAGAGAGATGGTAATCTGAAACTTCTGCTCTCGTTCCTAATTGAAAGTGGAAGAGGAGATAGTCAATGAAACCAGCAACATAGAATTTTAAAAAGAAACTTTAGGAAGTAAAAAAAGATTATAGAAATTGCTTGCTGTCCTAGGATGGTTATTGAAATCAAGAATTTATTACAGTTTAAAGAAATGTACCATTGCACAGGTAATACCTCTATTCAGAGTTGCAGGTTAATTTAAAAATCAGGCTGCATTTAAAATCATTCTATTCACTGTATTAAACATCTCCCCTTCCTTTCAAAAAAAAAAACCCCAAAAAACCCAACAAACAAACCTCCTGAAAAATACCCAAACCATGCAATTAGTCAGAAAGTGGACAGACTGCTCAGTATATGCTACATGAAGAATATTTTTTTACACTTTTTCCTGATGTATGTGATAATGATACTGATCACACAGATTATTGATCTGTCTTGGCCAGTGGAAGTTACTTGTAGATTACTGAATTCAGAATGCCATAGAGGCTGGTAGAAAGACTTAATATTTGCCATATGCCACATCTAAGGGTAATGTGTCACTGAATGAGCTACTGGTCTGAAACTCATTCTTGAAGACAAGCATCAGTGTTACGTTAGTAACATCATTAAGTTTTTACCCAGAAATCAGGGACAAAACAATATGGTGTCAGAACTGCTTTCTCAAATTAAGTAATGAAACTTAAATAATTTAAACACAGTATTTAAGAAAATAATTATTCAAAAATATTACTAATATTTTTTTTGAGGTTTTAACACTCAAAAATATATGCAGAAAATCTTTTAGCAGAAAAGATTATAGTTGTTTTCATAGCTACCTGGTAGTTAAATACACAAACTCATAATTTCTTAACAAAAATACTCTCAGCTGCACGCTTTTTCAATGTTTGTGTGTGTGTGTGTGTGTGTGTGTCTGTGTGTGTGTGTGTGTTCCTTATCCCATGGTTGGAGCTTTTAGGTGCTGCTTTGTTATTGAGAGGAATTCTCCTATTCATCATTTTCTATCCTTCTAATTTAAGAATTTATTATGTAAGCAGAGCACAAAAATCAATAACACCTGACCTGAATGAACCAGATATGCACAGCAAATTGCTGAAGTGAGCATTTTTCCAAAACTTAAAAATTTAACTTTGAAAATAAGTTTTAAAGTGCTCATCCAAACCCATCATGATTACTTATGAGTATTTGATGCATCTGAAAAAACATGTCTGTTTTCAAAGCAATTTTCCATAGAAAAAAAGATCATTAAATTAGTTAGATAATGCACCTATACTGGAGAAATCTGTCCAGTTCTCCTTTCAGCTGTAGAAAATATCTGTTCCAAAACTGGCTGAGTCACTGAGCTGGATGGTGCAGTCTTGTGACGCTGCCATCTGTGTCACACTTACTCAATCACACAAAAACCATCAATTCAGCACCTTTCAGGAACACTGAATGAACTCAAAAAAGAGGGAATGCTGTCTTCTTCAGGCCTCCTTCTCAAGTTCTTCACTCTACAGAACTTCTTTCAACAAGTTTTGCATTTATGAATAGCAAGTCATTCTTGCCAAACCTCTGACCTACATTCACCACCGCTTCAGCTTCTGGCCAGCAAGTATATGCCAAGAAAGATTCACCATGCAATAAACAAATCCACAGAATGCAAACCATACATGCTGCTTCTTGAATTTCCATCTTATATTTCTACAGTCCAAAAAAAAAAACCAAACCAAGAGACCTTGCTAAAAGCTTTTATGCTTCTTATACACTGGCAGAATAGAAAGCTGGGTAAGTTCTCCCTTTATCAGGTAACTCTAACAAAGACATTATAAATAAATCTGTAAATGTTAATGGATTTTAGAAATATATTTCTCTGAGGTACTGTGAAATGCTGCCAGAATCATAAATGTTCACAAGCAAAACATAATCCATCGGAAGACTATAAAGCTGTAATGTGCCTGCTTTCAACAGAATTATGGATTTGACAAAAATCACCCCGCTAAATAAATACTTACCATAGTCATTATCGTAAAAAATAATGAATTTCTGCCAGGCGTATTCTGTGACCACTCTCAATATGACATCATTTAAGTAGACAGGGGGGCGGACGGAGAGTGTGTAGTCGTCGTTGCGGTTGCTCCTGGTGAGCCCGCAGCCGCTCCTTGGCGTTCCTGCCGTTGAGCGCTGGATGAAGAGGTGAGGGATGTGCATGGCGTCTGCCAGTGACTGCAGGGATCCTGCTGACGTGCAGCCAATGGAGCTGACAAGGGCAAGGATGCCTTGGTTCATCAGGTCACAGGCTGTAAGAAAACACAGAAATATTTCGAGTGAGGATGGTTCAGTGCACAGGGCCTCTTTTGCTATTGAAACACAGATGCTGGGAGTTGAAACACCACAGGCTCAGTCAAGTACAATACAGATTCAAGTGCAATATGGATAAATTTTTCATGTTGAGTAATCCAGACCTAAAATTCACCAAATCACAAGGTTTGTCTATTCACTTCGATGTATGTTGTGGTGAAAGCTGGATGACTGATCTGTCTGTCTACCCTGTCCAAAAATAAAAATGTCTTCCTTAAAAACAAGACTCACCACTGGTACTTCTCAGAGACATTAAGAACTGATTTTGGCTATGGAATTAACGTGACCACCCATGGAGAAAAGCACTCCTCAAAGTCTAGCACAACAACTCCATGAATAGTATCTTTGCATTATACAGAGAATGCCTGAAGAAATAACAGCTCAGCCTTGCTGTCAACTTTCAAGACAGCTGAATAGGATTATGTACATTAACTTGTCCAAGGAAAAATGGATATGCTTTTGAATTTTAAGAAATATATGTACTAATCTTATGTTACTTCTTTTTCTTTCAAAGACAAACAATCACCCCCCTCCCAAGAGCTAATTTTATAAATAAAAAAAAGTTTTCAGTATTCAGTGAACAGTTTATCTACATTTACTTTCCTCACTTCTGTAAGAAAGGCATGAAGTTGACTATGCAAAAAATCACACCTTGCAACTAGTGGTCCTTTAATGAAAGCTGAGTTACAACAGACAGTCTGAAGTACAATACTAATGACATCTACACTAATACTAAAGGTGTTTATCATGATTAATGTCAATGCAATCAATAAATATCAAAGGAGGTAATAATTATTATGTCTGTAATTTTGAAGAGTTATCCTGTGAAATAAAGCAGAGTCAAGTGTTTATTCCGGGTTTCTAGCAGACTGGAGAGCTCAAATGAAGAAACAACATGGACTTGTAGCATAATTCCCCAGAGCACACCTGAGGCTAAATTTTGAAATACTCAATTTACAACCAATGGCAAAGTTACGCAAGCAGTTAACCTGCATTTACTCATGTAAACTAGGTAATGGGATGGTAAAGACTAATATGTATTTGCATACGAATATCTAATACTAAACTGTACAATTACTTATTTTGCAGGACTATTCTGCAACAGGTGTAGGTGAAACCAAGAAACTCACCTGTGAGAATATATTCCCTCAAAAAGACAGAAGCACTGTTGTCTCATATAATATGGCCCTTTCTCACAGTGAGTAATATCCTATTTAGCAAATACTTATTGATCTCAGTGGGAATATTTACAGTGCGAGGAATGGAGTTCCACATTCAGGCCCGCATGGAGATTGACTTTGAAGCCAAAGGATAGCACCAGAGGTCATGAGTGCAGAGAACCACCTCCTCCTAAACCCAGTGTATTATTCTCATTGAGATACGGAGATTTGGAACATGCAATGGCAGATTCCCAGGGCCTACTGATGCTGTTGCTGAGGCTCCATCCTTGTGAACACTTCTGAATTCTCTCATGCAGTTAAATATGGGAGGAAGAGCATTCCCACAGAGAGGTTTCAAAGAGTTTTGGCATAGGATAAAGTGTTCCCTCTGTTATACGCTCTGAACATTGCTCAGGTCTGAAGTTAAGGTTAAAGGTAATATATTTTCAATAACGACAAGTATCCTTTTTCAGAAAAGTAACAAATATGATTGGTAACTGGACAAAAAATTTTCAAAATCTCACAAGATTCTAAAATTTGGAACATTTCAAAACAATCTTAATAGCTATTCATCTTTTATGCTGCTTGTTACAGTCCTTTATCATCACTTTCCAAGAAGATAAAAGGCCTGTCAAGCTAAATTTTTAGGGAGCTGCTGAGTCTCTATCTTGATATGGTTTTCTTGTACCAAGGGCTGTAATATGTAGGTTGCACATCCCAGTGAGAATGCTACTGCTTGAGAAACAAACTATTTTTTGTTGCTACATTGCCAGATATTGGCAGAATTGATGTGAATAAAATGGATGTTATATTTTGTAAATGCCTAAACGCCTGCTTTTAATTAAAAAAAAAAAAAAAAGTTCTTATGGTCCTGATGCCACCTATTCAAATAAAATATGTAGTGTGACCCTCCAATCTCTCAAACATGACTTTTAAAAATAAAGCAAAGTCAAACTGCATTACAAAAATTGTTTGAAAAAATCTCAACATTTCCAGGCAGACTTTCAGACTCTGAATACCCAGTACTCCCCCTGTAATGCTGTGAAGTCTAAAACACACTTTTTATGAAAATTGTTGTTGAAACATGAAGGGGAAGAAAACAGCATGGAACATTTAGCTCCACAGGGCCGAATGTTAATACTGGCAAACAAACTGAATAAAGGATTGAAATCTTCTCCCTTGACACTGCATCACATTTGTTACAATAGCCTCAGGACTGAAGTTGCCCGAGTGTCTCTTTCTTCCATGATATGCTTATGAGAATCATGTGTGCTGTATTGGGGCAATATGCATTTAATTATGCTCACAAATAGACCTTACTCCTGTACACTGAGAGACTATTTAATACACAGAGAGTTAGCTGCTGGAGAAAGGACTGATATCCCAGAGGTTTTTCTAGAAAATCAGTGTGTGAGTTTAGAGTTCACCTCTGAGCCAAACTGATTGGATTATTCTTTGAATAGAAATGTAATTACTACAATATATACACATTCAAAGTAAAGCCTATACAATATGTCAAACTATCCTGTAACAATATTCATACATTCCTCAGCCAAGCAGTACTTTTGTCATCTCCAGCAGAAGAGTTGATTGATAAAACCCATAAGACTTTAATCTGCATGTTCTCTTAAGCCTTTTCTCCCCTCACTAACAAAAGCTCTATTAAATCTTTTTCTTAGTGATCCAAATCTTTCAGTTGTATCTTATCAATTAACTTGCTAGCAAGCGTGGGTAGAGCCCCTCTCAAATCTTCGTTCGCGAAGCCTAGCCATGATGATGATGATGATGATGATGATGAATTAACTAAAAGC